>NC_056728.1:1299580676-1299660676 GCF_019279795.1 Protopterus annectens | reverse complement strand
GAGACAAAGCCAGCGATGAGGACAATAATCCAATGTCGTCGTAGTAAGGATGAGCATTTGTCATAAATGTATAAAGTCATTAAGTCGCATGTGAGTAACCAACACTTTGCATCTCAACTTGGACAGGAACAGACTATAAGAACAGGGGAGGGGAAAAATAAAAATTAATCCTGCAGTATAAGAGCAAGTGACTAAGGCTGACCTGGTCAAGAAACATGCCTCTAAGGCTAAGCATTGACACACTGTATGGCATTACTTCATGCCAAAAAATGAGACACAAAAAATACAAAGAAAAATTATACAGAACCCAGAAAAAGAGAACCCGACAATTCTGCACTTATTAGATGCAGAAACTGGATACAAAGACAAAGCACATGAACGAAATATAACAACTGATTTATTTTGTCAGTCTGGAGGATTAATGTACAGGGAGCCTTTTTCAGCCACAACATGGGTTACAGTAAGTGAAGCACATGCATTAGGTTCATGCAGAACACAAACAGAAAACAAAAAGTGAGAGCAGAGTTTGTCCACAAAGGATTAACGACTGCACTGCTATAACCACAAATAGAACAAGAGTATACAGACCCACATTAGCAGAATTCTTACAGCTGTGCAATGGACAATCATCTGTTCAGTGAAGGACCAAGCAGTGCAGGGCACTCTGGCTACAACGTCCATTGGATAATCACTGGTTCAGTGAAGGATCAAGGCAATACAGGGTGCTCTGTCTATTATTCCCACAAAATAAGGCATAATCCTAGCATAAATGACTCGGAAATGACACCTCTCGGCTATATCATCATCCATAATGACCGTATAAAGAGGAAAGGTGATGGTATTGCTTTAACATTTCCCAAAAGCTACCACATTTTCCTGTATAACAAACCAATACCAAAATTCAATTCAGCAGCGCTTCTTATAACTTTCCTGAAATTAAAAAATTATAAAGAAATATATATTACTGTTCTTTACATACCTCCTGGTGACAATAAAGCTATACTGAAAGATATCCTACGTTGGATAGCTATAACAACTCAACAAGAAATACTACTACTAGGAGATGTGAATGTCAGCTGGTTGGTCATAAACTCAAACTCCCCTACGTCTACTTATTTGGTTTCATCCACCTAATTAATAGCCCCACACATTACATTAAGGCATCAAATTCCCTACTAAACTGGATCCTAGTATTGGACCCTAGCAAATACACCTGCTCATGTACAATGTCCGACTTTCTCAGTGATTACCTCCCAATCTACACAACCACACATTCACAAATCCACTTAAACAGTATATTTATAAAAACAACTTGCAACCTTTCCAAGTTTAATCCAGAAATGTTCATTACTAACCTATCATCTATTAGCTGGAACTTCATAAAAATCCTCCTCTTAGATGATGCTATAAATGAATTCAATACAACTTTCCTGAATATCCTAAATAGCCTTGCTCCTCCTAGAAGGAAGAGACTTAATACAAATAATGCAAATTGGCCATCCAAAAAGAGTAGAATGCTAACGCAGGACACAGAAAAAGCATGGAAAGAGTGGCAAAAATATAAAACACCTCAGTATCTTGAAAACTTCAGAATGCTTCATAATTGTACACAAATTAATGAAAACAAAAAACTAAGCTACAATAACTTTCAAAATAACAGTGAACACACCCCTAAAAATTCTGGATAGCCATTAAATAAATCCTGCATCCCAGCCATAAATTCAACCGTAGCCCCTCTCCCAATAGCTTATCACTCAAAACTGCAATACAATTCAACTCTTATTTTATAAACAGTATAACATCCTTAACAAAGGTTTCCCCAACATCTAATCCTAACCCTGCCCAACAGCCCACTTTTCACCACAACCACTTTCACCTTCTGCCCACATCCTATATACAACTACTCTTAAATCAACTCAAATCATGATCTACTTCAGCTCATGACCTTCCAAATGAATATCTTAAAATAGCAGCCTATAGCATTGCCTACCCTGTCTCAATCTTAATAAACATGCCAATCCAAGAATCCCACGGTCCCACCCTCTCTAGAAAAAGTCACACATTATCCCTCAGCACAAAGGAGGAAATTCAACAGATTACTAACTTTAGACCTATAGCAATCTTATCCCCCCTCTCTAAAATACTTGAAAAATGTATTCAAAACAGTTGCAAAACTATCTCCTGCAGGAAGAACTTGTATCCCCCCACACAATATGGCTTCCGTCCTTCCCATAGTACAAACACTGCACTTCTAACCTATATAGATACTGTCATTAAAGCTAGAGATAACGGCAAACTAGTCTCCTTATTTCTAGACTTGCATAAAGCCTTTGTCACAGTAAACTTCTACTTCAAATGTCCTCATTAGGTCTCTCTCAGCCAACCCTTCTATGGTTCAAAAGCTGCCTGTCCAATAGGTATCAGTCAGTACAATTGCACTCCACCCTGTCTCCATACCTCCCAATCACCAGCAGTGTACCACAAGGCTCTATCCTTGGTCCCCTCCTCTTTAACATTCTCACCAACATCCTCCATACATCCACACAATAGGCCTCCCTAATACAGTATGGAGATGGTTCCATACTCATTTACACATCTGACAAAGTGACACACCTCAAAAAAAAAATACTCTGGAAGCTTTAACAGCAACTGGCACATGCCTTTGTAACTCACAACTCATGCTCAACCATGAGAAAAAAAAATACTATTTTTTTCCCAAATACCTCTCCCATGAAAAAACAAAATTTGAAGTCCTCTCTCTTGATAATACAACCATTGAAGTCACTTCTCATTGCACGTCTTTTCAGGCTTGCTAGTTGTTGCTGAAGCACCTACCAAGAGGAGAAAACTCTGAGAGAAGAAAAGGAGCCACTTTTGTGATTTTAAGTATTTTCTTCTGCTTTTTTGTTAAGTTTTACTGCTTTGCCGCCTACTTTTTAGCATTTTTCGGCTTGCTAAAGTTTATATCTGCAACAGTAACAGTACTTGGAACACATCTAGAGCCTGTTTACTGCATTTCCTGTGTTGCACTTAATTTAAAATCGTTTTTTTCTCTAAAAACTGCATTTTACCTGATTTTGGCTTAGCACTCAAGTGTGGGGTCATTTATTGCACTGTTGTGATTATTCTGCTGCTTGTGTATCTCTGCTACCTTTAAACTACAACAAAAAGAAAAAAAAAAAATCTTGCTTTTTTCCCACTTTCTGAAAGTTAAGAAAGTTCAGTTACAGATTTGCTGTTCTGAACTGTTTGGAAGTTTCTAGAAGGCCAGTGCTTGCTTGGGCTAAAGGGATGTCTCTGTGTTCACCAGTGGGAGTGGTTAACACTGAACAGCCTGCCTGTCCCTGGAGGAGTGGTTACTACCTAGAAGCTGTAGTTTTATTGGCCATTTTGGGTCAATTCTAAACTCCTTGATCTCTCTCTTAAAACCCTACAACTCTCTTTTTGTGCGGTTTTGCGCACTGAGCAGCGCCACCTAAACAGGTTTAAAGTATTCCAGGCTCCACAAGGTCTGCTCTTCACTTTTTCCCTTAGAACTGTTTAAACTCTCAAAGTAATCACTCTATTCTCTTTCTAAAGCCCTGCACTTGCTCAGCTCTTATAAGGAAACACTAACTAACTAAAGCACTACACCCTCCTTGACTTCTCATAAGTATTAGACTCCCAATTGGTCCTTTCTGATCAAGTGAAAAATCAGATCCCTTCCCTAATCTGATCAGTAAAAAAAACAGTTCCCTATACTAATCTGGTATGTCCAAGGGTCAGTTTCAAGGTTACTCTCCAGTCCAGCTGGTGAATCTGGGAATTTTGAGGCAATGTTACAATTGCCTTATGTACACAGACAACCCTCTCCTCCTTCCAACAAACTCTAATACATGTGAGAGATGCAGTTACACAGCCAAACTGGAGGCAGAGCTCTCTCAACCCAAGACTGGCACAGTCAGTCAGGAGGAAAATGTAACCACCCACACCACAAATCCAGTCTCACACAGACATATTGCATCTGCATACCCAACACATAAACACACAAAAACATATTCGGAGGCTCTAAATAAAAATCTGCCTAAACAGCAAAGACCTCCTAAGCAGATATCCAAGAAACAGCCACCCGTCAACAATACCCACAAATCACATATCTCACAAAATCAGTGTGCCTCACAGTCACAGCCCATAAGGCCAAACAACACACCAAATACACTTGTTATAGGGGACTCTATTGTCCGTCACACTGACGTCCCACTTACCAGACTGAACAAGGAGAAGGTCAATGTAAGCTGCCTGTCGGGTGCCAGGATCCGCCACATAACGCAAGCACTCAGGTCACTCCAAAGTAAGTACAAGTATGACTCCGTCATTGTCCATGCTGATGTGAATGACCTGAGATGTACCTCCCTGGACTACATGAAAAGAGACATAGAGGAGCTCTCTGACCATGTAGCCCAGGCTGGTATGTCCCTGACCTTGAGTAGCATCTTGCCCTCACCAAGAATGATGCCACAGTATAAAGACAAAATGATCAGTTTCAACAATTGGCTAAAGTATTGGTGTCATTCAAAGGGGATCCAGTGTCTGTCAGCCTGGGATGACATGCTTGACAAGCCACGTTACTTCGCTAGGGACGGCTTGCACCTGTCACCCTTAGGCTTTCGTATACTGGCCAAGGCTCTTGTCACCCCCATAGTGCCTTATTTAGGCAAGGCTCAAAGGACAAACCCACCTCCATAGACAACCCAAAGATAAAAAAACTAAAGGTGATGCTACTCAATGCCAGAAGTCTAAATCTCAAGATGCACGCACTCGAGACTCTCCTCAGTATGGAGAAAATCGATGTCTGTGCAGTAACAGAAACCTGGTTCAAGGCTCCTGAGAGCACCCCAGCACTACCAGGTTATAACTCACACCATGCATTTCGGCCCCAAAACTCAGACCGAAGCACAAAAGAAGGCGGGGTATCTATATTCATCAAAGATACCTACACCTCCAGGTTAGTGGCACTGCACGAAGCATCGGAAACCATCCATGTGCAACTAACAGCAGGCAAAACTGCCTTTCAGTTTGTAGCCTGCTACAGAACACCCTCCCTATTACAGGAACTCCACTTGGCATTCCTGAGAACACTGGAGAATATGAAGATCTCTCCAAACACTATGTTATTGGGTGACTTCAACTACCCAAACATTGACTGGGAAAACTACTCAAGCCCAAACACCCTCGCCCAATGGTTCCTTGAATTTATAAACTCTAATGCAATGGAACAACTGGTCACCACTCCCACAAGAGGGAACAACATATTGGACCTGGTCATCACCAACATGGGGACTCTATGTTCCACACCAGAGGTAAACCCTCATTGGTACGATCAGACCATGAACAAATTTCCCTGGACATCCATATCCCATCTCCACCCCCAGCCAAGGAAATCACTGTAAAGAATTTCTCAAAAGCCAACTTTGCACTTCTCAAGACTGAGGTGGAATCCTTCAAAGCCCCTGGGCCAGAGGATAATACAGCCCAATCCAGAATCTTTTACAAATGCATTCTATGAGCACCTGCAGGAATGCATGGATCGTGCTATCCCAAATAAAACCAAGACTCACTCCTCCAAAACAGGAGACCGGTCTGGTGGACCCGCCATAAATAAGCTATACAACAGAAGGAGGAAGATACTACATGACAGAGCAAAATCCCAAAAGGAAGGCATCTCTGATCAGTATTAGCAAGAAACTTCGATCCCTCATAAAATCATCAAAGGCCAGTTTCAAAAGAAAATTGCCCTAGACAATAAAGATAATCACAAGGCCTTCTTTAGTTATGTCAGAAACATGGTGAAACTCCCAGATATGCTCTGAATTGTTGCATAACGGTACAAAATATACCGAACCTACAGACATAGCCAACATCCTGGCAGAAAGATTCAGCGCAAACTCCCCCAAAGGAGCAAATGCCTATCCCAACTGAATGTAACCTTCCTGACATCACAGATGCACAGGTGAAAGCTGCCCTCTCCAAAGCAAAAAACACAGCATCTATGGGACCGGACGGTGTCCCAGGCTGTGTCTTACATGAGCTCCAAGAAGAACTGAACCCTCACATTAAGTCACTGTTCAAACTTAGCCTTACTACAGGATATGTACCCAAAGAATGGCGTACAGCTACAGTGGTCCCACTCCACAAAGGTGGTGCCACAACGGACCCCGGAAACTATTGCCCCATAAGCCTGACTAGTCTGGTCTGTAAAGCTATGGAGCGTATTATCATGGAACTCATAAAGAAAGACATTGGGAGCCTCCAGACACTGGACCCTAACCAATTCGGCTTTGTTAAGGGCAGATCTTGCCTCTTAAACCTAGTTGATTTCTTTGAAACAGTTACCAAAGCCATAGATGAGGGCAAGGTAGTCCACACAGCCTACCTGGACCTCGCAAAAGCCTTCGACACAATACCCCACTTGGGCATCATAAATAAGCTTACCAGCTTAAATATCAACCCCTATATCACAAAATGGGTTGCAAACTGGCTCAGAGATAGAACCCACATGGTCAAAATCGCAGGTGCCATGTCCGAATCCAAACCAGTTACAAGTGGCGTCCCACATGGCTCAGTTCTGGGACCTCTCTTGTTCGGTATATACTTCTGAGGTTCAGGCTAACACGGGGGGATTATGGCTGACAAAGTTCGCAGATGACTGCAAACTGGGGGCCATAATCGAATCTCCAGCTGACACAAGCATCCTCCAAAAGGGTCTCACAGAGACGGATGCTTGGTGCCAGAGCCACGGCCTCAAGCTAAATGCTAAAAGTGCATAGTCATCCCCTTTGGGAAAAACAAGGTGCCCACAAATTACCACATAGGTGGTAATCCATTAAGTACGGAAGAAGTAATTAGAGATTTGGGGACCAATGTAGATAGTAATCTCTCCTTTGATAATCACGTTGCCAAAGTGGTTAGAAAGACCTTCTATATAGCCCACCTTATCACGAAAGGGTTCGCATCTAGATCAAAAGAGGTCATTGTGCCCCTCTACTCATCACTCATCAGACCCATAATTGAATACAATGCCCCTTTTGGGATGTACCTTACCAGACACCTGCAGCAACTGGAGAGACCCCAAAAGTACCTCACCAAGAGGATCATGGGCTACAAACACATGTCCTATGCAGACTAAAACTCCAGCTCTACTCAGTTGCTTACCACCTACTTAGAGGCAATCTATGCCTGACGTACAAAGCCATGTCAAACTCAGAATTAATGGACATGCTCCACCTCAAAAAATCCAAGTCCCTTAGAGCTACACGCTCCAGGGACCTAAACCTCAGCACAAAAATAAATAGGACATGCTGGAGGGACAGATTCATTTCTCAGAGGCTTCCCCTCACTCTGGAATAGAATCCCAATTCATGTTAGACATAGCCCTTCGCTGACCCTCTTCAAGCGAAATTTGGACGCGTGGATGGGAAATCGCAAATTCACCCCTGGGATCTCTCCTGTGTCCCTGCTAGACAGAGGCACAGTAAACTAATCTTAAAAGGGTACCTTCTGTGACCTACTTTACAGAGGCACAGTAGGCTAATCTAATAGGGAGGCGGAAGCCAAATACACTCTGGCTAGGCTTATAAATGCCCTAGGGCAGATAGCCTAGTATCTACCTATGAACCTATTATTAGGGATGATAGTGGATGATGATCTTAAATTCAACCTGCGTATACAAAATTACATAAGAAAAAATCAAAAACTAGGGATGCTATGCAGAACTTCTAAAAACTTTAACACTGACACAACTAAAGCTGCACTTGCTACCAGTTATCTCTTCACAACACTTCTTTATGGTGCTCCCATCCTTACTAACCTTCAGACATCACAAAAATCAGAACTTGAACAATGTTATAAAAAGGTTGCTAAATTTGCAGCAAATACCCCTTTTAGAACTCACCACTGTGTAACACTAAAAAGCCTAAATTGGTGAGAATTACCTTACCAACTAACATACACAGATTCTTACCACCTAGAACATTATTCAGAATCCATCTGCTTGTCTAGCACTAAATAACATTTTACACAACTATGTTACTAGCTGGTCATTACAATCCAATGAACAAAAGCTCCTGTCTGTCCACAAACCAAACAAATCTGCTGAGCATTATCTGTACTCATACCATGTTGCTAAGGCCTGGAACTACTCATTTCTGTCTATCAGCACAATATTTTACCTCTGTCCCATCCTTGAAAAAACATTCTGAAACACTTCCCAGCCAAAAGCTGCCTTGCTTCTTACTCAACACGAGGATAAACTATATCCCTAAACGTGGACAAATACCTGTTCATACCTTGCATCTCCTTACTTCTATCAATTTCTCTACCCTGGCTTTCTCTCTAAATTTACCATAAGCCTGCTTTTCTTTCACTCAGCATGGTAGTTTCTGTTTGTATTATACTAACTTACCTTTAATCTCTATAAACTGGCTAAATCTTTGTCCTATAACTTGTATCTATTCTTAAATAGGTTCACAGGTTGGTACTAGGCTATTGGCCCTAGGGCCTATACAAGCCTAGCTATAACAATTCCCTGGATATTTCTTCCACAATATTTACTTCCCTGGACCCCTGTCTAGCAGGGCAACTGACAGGATCCGCGGGGTGAATTTCCTATCTGCCATCCAATCATCACGGTTCCTTTTGAAGAGGGCCAAGGAGGCGCTCTGTCTGACATGTATGGGCAGACTATTCCAGAGTATGGGGAGTCTTTGGGTCAGGAACCTATCCCTCCAGCATGTTTTGTTTATTGTGATGACAAGGTTTAGATCCCTGGAGCGTGTGGCTCTGAGGGATTGGGATTTCTTTAAGTGGACCATGTCCAACAGCTCAGGGTTTGACATGGCCTTGTATGTTAAGCAGAGATCACCTCTGAGTAGACGATATGCCACAGAGTATAGCTGGAGTTTTTTTAGACGGTCAGCATATGGCATCTGCTTTAGGCCTGTGATTCTTTTAGTGAGGTACTTCTGCAGCCTTTCCAGCTGTCGCAGATGTCTTGTGAGGTACATACCAAATGGGGCATTATACTCTATAATGGCTCTAATGAGGGATGAGTACAGTGGGACAATGACCTCCTTTTTTCTGGATGAAAAGCCCTTAGTGATGAGGTGTGCCACATAGAAGGATTTCCTGACGGTTGTGGCGATATGGTTATCGAAGGTGAGACCACTATCCACCTGTGTCCCTAAGTCTCTCATCACACTTTTGCTGTTTAGTGTACTGCCACCTATGTGGTAATTTATGGGTACATGTTTTTTTTTAAAGGGGATAACTATACATTTCTTGGCATTAAGCTTGAGCCCATGGTTATGGCACCAGCCATCTGTTTCTGTAAGGCCCCTTTGTAGAATATCCACATCATTTGGGGATTCAATAATGGCTCCCAGTTTGCAGTCATTTGAGAACTTTGTTAGCCAGAGTCCCTTAGTGTTGGCCTGTACTTCAGAGAAGTAGATGCCAAATAAGAGTGGTCCCAGGACTGAACCCTGAGGTACTCCACTTGTCACTTGTCTGGAGCTGAATTTGGAGTCAGCCACTTTTACAGTATGGGTTCTGTCAGTAAGCCAGTTGGCAACCCATCGAATGACATAGGGATTTATGCCCAGCTTAGTAAGTTTATCTATGATTCCAGAGTGGGGGATGGTGTCAAAGGCCTTGGCGAGGTCCAGATAGACTGTGTGGACCGCCTTACCCTAGTCCACAGCTCTGGAGACTGATTCAAAGAAGTCAATTAGGCTCAGGAGACAAGATCAGCTCTTCACGAACCCAAACTGGGTGGGGTCCAGTGTTTGAAGTTTGCCAATGTCTTTGTTTATAAGTTCCATGATAATGCGTTCCATGCCCTTGCAGATCAGGCTCGTCAGACTGATGGGACGGTAGTTCCCGGGATCAAAGGTGGATCCCCCCCTTGTGGAGTGGGATAACTGTAGCTGTGCGCCACTCTGTGGGCATGAAGCCTGAGGTGAGGCTATGATTAAACATGACACTTAGGTGAGGTGCCAGTTCATTTTGTAGTTCATGTAGTACACAGCCCGGGATGTCATCTGGTCCCATGGATGCTGTATTCTTAGCTTAGGAGAGTGCGGTTTCTACCTGTATGGCCGTGATTACTGGAATTTGGCAATCTTTTGGTATTGAGATGGGCCCTTTAGGGGGGGGGGTGAAGCTGGCACTAAATAGATCTGCCAGGATATTGGCAATATCCTTGGGATCAGTATATTTAATGCCATTCTGTTGTAGCTCAGAGCAGATCTGAGCATTGCCACTTAGATTCTTGACATAACTATAGAATGCCTTGTTGTTGTCTTTGGAATCTTTGGCAATTTTATTTTCATAACTAGCTTTTGAGGATATTATGAGGGATCTCAGCTTCTTACTGAGGCTGGTGAGGGAGTTTTTTGCATCCTGGGATTTTCCTCTTTTATGCAACAGTTTCTTCCTTCTGTTGTTTAGTTTATTTATAGCAGGGGACCACCAGATTGGCTTCCTTTTTTTGGAGGAGAGCATCTTGGTTCTATTTCAGATAGCATGATTCATGCATGAGTGGATGTGCTCATACAGTGCCTTAGTGTAGGATTCAGGAGTCGAACTTTCAGATCCTGTCTGCATGGGTGTCATGAAGTTTGTCACTTCTGACTTCAGTAGCATGAAGTTGGCTTTGGAGAAGTTTTTACGGAGGTTTCCTTACTAGGGGGTGGGGGTGGGCTATGGATGTCAAGGGTGATTTGCTTATGGTCAGACCTGACCAATGAGGGGGTGACTACTGGTGTGGAGCATCTATCTCCCATGTTGGTAATGACCAGGTCTAAGATACTGCAGCCCCTGGTGGGACAATGGATTAGTTGATCCAGGGTATTGGAATTTATGAATTCCAAGAACCGTTGGGGAAAAGGTGTTGATACCCGAGTAGTTTTCCCAGTTAATGGCAGGGTAGTTGAAATCACCCAGTATTAGGGTGTTTGGTTGTATCTTAATATTTTCCAGTATGTTTAGAAAGGTGTAGTGAGAATCTTGGGGCATGATGGGGGATCTGTAGCAAGCTACAATTTGGATTGCAGTCTTACCTAGTGTTAGTTGCACCTGGAGAATTTCAGATGCACTGTGTTGGGCAACTATTCTGGAGGTGTGAATATCCTTGGTGAATATGGACACTCCTCCACCTTTAGTGTTTCGGTCTTGGTTTTGTGGCCAAAAAGTGTGGTAAGAGTTGTAGCCTGGTATTGCAGGGGTGCTCTCTTGAGCCTTGAACCAGGTCTCAGTTACTGCACAGATATCTATGTTCTCCATTTTTAGGAGTGCCTCGAGAGAGTGCATTTTGAGGTTTAGACTTCTAGCATTGAGTAGCATTACCTTCAGATTCTGCATGCTTGTATCTGTTACGCTGGTGGTTTTGTCCTTTGAACCTTGCCTAAAAAAAGGCACTATAGGGATGGCAAGAGCTTTAGCTAGTAACCTGAATTCCAGGGGTGAAAGGTGCAGACCATCTCTGGCAAAGCATCATGGTTTGTCGATCATGTCTTCCCAGGCAGACAGATACTGGATCCCGTTTGTACGACACCAGAAACTTAGCCAATTGTTGAAGTCAATCATTTTGTCCTTATACTGTGGTATCATTCTGGGCGAAGGCAGGATGCTACCCAGGGCTAGGGTCATACCTGCCTGGGCCACATGATCTGAGAGCTTTTCCATGTCTCTTTTCATGTAGTCCAGGGAGGTACGTCTCAAGTCATTCACTCCAACATGGACAATGACAGAGTCGTATTTGTACTTGTTGTGGAGTGACTTGAGTACATGCATTATGTGGCGGATCCTGGCAGCTGACTGTAATTTTATCCTTGTTCAGCCTGGTGAGTGGGACATCAGTGTGCCTGACTGTAAAGTCACCTATGACTGAAGTGTTGGGTACATTGTCTTGCCTTAGGGGTTGTTGTTGGGTGGCACACTGGTGTTGTGAGCTATGTGCCACTTTGGTGTTTGTTCACGTTTCAGCTTTGGAGGTCCTTGTTGCTTGGGCAGGTTAATGTTAAGAGCTCCGCATATGTGGGTTTAGTGTTGCTATGTGTGGGTGTTGATGGTGCGGGTTTTGAAGGGCTACGAGTTGCTTGAGGTGTAGTGCAGTTGTTAACCTTCTCCTCTTGACTGTCTAGCACAATCTTGGCCGGAGAGAGCTTTGCTTCCAGTTTGGCTATGTAAGTGCATCTCTCGCAGGTTGTAGTATTGGGTGGTAGGAGGAGAGGGTTGTCTGTGTACATTAGGCAGTTGCCGCATTGCCGCAGTATGCCCAGATTCACCAGGGGGACAGGAGAAACCACCGGAAGCTGACCCTTGGACATGCCTGTTTAGGTGCTTTTTTTGTAAAGTACAAGAACTGTTTCCCCTTACCTTTGCAAGGTACTTTGCAATTATAGGCTGTTTAGTGCCTACGATTAATTTCTCCTTATTGACAAGGAGAGTTGAGTGCTTGTATCAGTTTCAGGCTTCCTAGTGCTTTCCAGCAGGTTCTAGAGCAAGTGCTAGTCACAGGGGTTCAGACTTTAGTGCTACTACTAAGAAACCAGCTAGTTCTAAGGGAAAATTTGAAAAGCAGACTTTCTGGCACCTGGAATAGTTTAACTGTAGACCTACGGTGCTGCACGATGCGAAAAATGTGCAAACACACGCATGTGTATGTTTTCATATTATGCCCAATTTGGAATAATTACTTAAACTGCAGGGTTTTTTGTATTTTTAAATTATTATTCTTAAAATGTTTTGTAATAATTTAAAAAATTTTCTCCCCAGGCCTCCGCTGAAAATGGGGTCATACCCAGTTGAACTTTCATAATCACTGGTTCAGTGAAGGATGAAGGCACTACAGGGCACTCTAGTTACAATTATCTAGGCAGTATAGGGCACTTTGGCTATGATTCCTGCTGGATAATAGGTTTGAGTTTAATTTCATGGTGTTGTTTTACTGCTGAGATGAATGAAGTCTGTTAGGCTGAACACGCTATCCCCTAGAGAATTACCAAACCACAGGAACCAAAATGTAGGCCATGTCTGTAAACAGCACTGTAATGAAGAGTTGGAATGTAGGCCATGTCTGTAAACAGCACTGTAATGAAGAGTTGGCTAAGGATCACAACTGTCGGTCAAATATAAAATACTACAGAGGCCAAGCAAGAGTAAAAGCAAAGGTTAGACTTTATGTGAGCATGTACACAAGAAAGATGGGTTCTTCCTAATCAGATAAGCTCCTACCTTACTTATGGAAATGCAAAGAAGATGTCTGAAAAATTCATCATGGTACTACAAGTTTTACTTATCGGGTTCTGCAGTTTGCATTCTGCAGAATGATGCAAGGACACATATGGCAAACTTTCAGCATTTATGGATTACGACTTTTTTGCTTACTGCTATGTATGCCCTTTTTGAAAGGCAGGTTTACAAGTGACTATTTCTCTGTTTCTTTAACATGCAATGTTAGCTTTGTAAAGTGCAGACTGAGACATCTGAAGGACTGATGGGTGGTAAGCTTGACTATGCTTTGCTGACTGTTATGGGAGACCCAGAAAACATGACTTTGGTTATATAACAGTCTAGGTCAGGTTGTATTTTTTAAACTAGAAGTGGGGTATACTGAGATCACTGTTCAGTGCAGAGTTTCATACAGTTTATGTCAAGTTGCTTGTTTTTAAATCCTTAGGGGGCAGTGGTGAGGTCATTACTCAGGACAGAGTCAGGTGCTTCAGGAGAATGAACAGTACTTAAAATTGCAAGGTATCCATGTAAAGAGAGATCTGCAATTCTAGATGGTCCACATTCAGTGTCTTAATGAAAACCGCAGTACAGAGTCCAGAGTATCTCCACTTCAGAGGGGTACTTTGGAGAAGGCTTTTTGAATCTTACTCTTTAAAAAGAATCCACCTGTGAGTACTCAAATTTAACAGTTTTACGTTACGCAGAGACCATTTGTCTTTTCGGCTTTTTCACAGTAAGGGGTCGCCACAGCGGAACTCCAGTCCGCTAATGATTGGCAGTAGATTTTTACGAAACACCAAGGTGCCCGCTCGACGCCCAACCTTCAACAAAGTCATGTCCATTTACGCACGAATGTCTTTCGAACGCAACCCAACTGTGGGAAGGACATGCAGACTCCACACAGAAGGCACTCCCAAGCCACGCCGAGAATCGAACGGGAGCAGAGACTAAGGAGTCTAAACAAATGTTTTGATAGTATTGATGAGGAATGCTCCATTACTTCCATATACCCACTGATGAGGTATGCTCCATTACTTCCACATACCCACTGATGAGGTATGCTCCATTACTACCACACACCCACTGATGAGGTATGCTCAATTACTTCCACATACCCACTAATGAGGTATGCTCCATACTTCCACATACATACCCACTAAGAAGGCTACTAGCAAGCAGTGCCTTGATGAGCTAAATGCCCAGCCTAAGCCACAATTTCCACTGTAGTCCATCCTCTGGGAGACTGTAGCATTCTACAGTTTGTTTTGCCCTTCCCTCCCTCCCAGGATGGGCATCCTCATCTGTCCCTTCCAGCTCCATCAGGCACGTGAGACACTACTCAAACGTGGGCCACTTGGGGGGTAGTCATGGCTTTACCCTTTACGCAAACTGAGCTGACACTAAAAAAGAATTATGATGTGGCATCCCAGCAAAGTGGCTTACTTCCTTCTGCAATGTTTTACAATTATGTTGTAGGGAGTCTATCAAGGAACACTTGCCAAAGCTGGAGTTTGGTCTAGTGGGAGAATTAATCCTCTGTGAAAATTAATTTTGAGAGGGTGGTTCTGAGGTAGCATGAGGGGATGGTAACTAGTGAAGACTGAAGCATTACATTATCATGGCAATGCAACCAGGTACATATGGGGAAGGTGCAGCTAAACACACCTTTTATGACTACTACAGAGGCAAGCTGGTGGGGGGAGGGGTGAACACTATACCTATAACATTTTGTTTAAGTGCATTCCCATAGCAGACTAACTTGTCTAGCTCAGAACCATTTAAATCAGGGAATGCAATAATTTTTGAGCAGTGCATCCTGTGATGAACAAAAAGCAGCATTCCACCTTTTAAACAAGTCCCCCGTTTGTTATGGTGATATGCTAGGCAACAGCACAGAAATGTGGTTTGAATTATAACTACTGCTTTCAGCTATGATGAAGTAAGTAATGCTATGTCAAATTATTTGTTGATGTTTCAGAAAACAACAGAAGCAAATTTCTTCCCAAGACTTCAGGAATTTATTATTCCTATGTGGATACATTTGTGCCTGTGGGAAATATTGGTAATGACAACAACATATCTAGGACTGGGTTCTATATCACTTTTTTACTTTGTTTTTGTAGTTTCTTTGTCACCAAACTCTATCAGTTATTTGCTTCCCCTCATCCAGCCAATAAGCCCTTTTACTATCCCATCTCTACATCATTTTGGTGATTGTGAGGGAAAAAGCCAACTAGCAGAGGTAATCATCCAGACAAGCATAACATACGTTACTGGTGAGGTGGGGCCTGCAACAGCCATCCCAGAGGCGTGTGCATGAAGGCACATATGCAGTGAATCTGCTAGCATGTTTCACTATGACAGACCAGTGTGCACTTTTAGTAACATATGCAGTAAGCTTTTGCATCCAGCCTCCACCAGGTGATAGTCTCCCTAGACCCAAGGAATGGCCATACTATCAGTTACTCATACCCACCTTTGCCAGCTGGGTCATCAAGTGCCCCAGTCATCTGGGATATCAGGGTTTCATCCATCTGCACCAGAAAGCTGGTAGAAAATTTGTAACAAAAATGTCAGAAAGTATGACAGAATTTAGAGAAAGGCTGTAATAAGCTTTCTTGCAATAGCATTCAAAGTACTATGTAACCTAACTGTATCTTGAATACCATACATTTGACAGTAGAATGTGGCTATCTGTCATTAATTAAAGAGGATCAAAAAATTAATACATGACAAATATGGAAAAATATGTGACTATATGCTGTCTAATTTACCACGCAGCATTTAAAAGCAACATGCCTCAGTTACAATGGATGACCTAAAGTTATGTCAGCTGAGAAGAAATTACAGAAAAGGCTCATAAACTGAACTATGCATGATTAAATTTCAACAGATAATAAGAGGATTATACTATAAATCATTAAATGGATTGACTGACCAAGCTCTGTAACTCCTGTGCTCATTAAGCAGTAACCATTATCCTAGCTTACTGGAGTCTGACAGTGCAGATTAGTAAGAGGGTAACAAATAAAGCTGGATGCAGTAATTCAAGAGAGGAATTACACACTACGCATAAAAAATGCATTAAAATGTTGTCAGCATACGGTCGAGTACAATGTAAAAAATGTTTTGATACTATATTATCAGTACACACATGCAAGATTTCAATGAAATATAAAATAAGCCATTAGTATCACAAAAATGATAAATTATGTAATGCGATTCAATGGTCCAGCAAGCAAGAGATGAAGAGTTATTAATTCATACAGTGAAAGAATTAGGGTTTTACTAATTGCAAGTTTAGGAACAAAACCTAAGTTGTAGAGAGAGAGAAAGAGCGAGAGACAAATGTGCATAGAATCACTGAATTCATCTCCTTTTAACACCTCCAAAAATTTGAGCAGCCAACTCATTTTAATATGTCATATATTTTAATTACAATTTTGGATGATTATAAAATGGAAAACTCTGTCAGCTGTACATAAAACTTTGAGGCCACTGCCTCATCAAGGAGAACGAACACACTTCACATCTTTTCAAACATATTATTTGTTTATTTTTAATGAAACTACTTCTAACTCAACTTATTCAGGGTTCATGTGATCAAGACCTTAAAATTATGCGCATCATGATGAACCCAGGCTTACAATAAATTACTTCAAAATTACTTACTATAGCTTTCCTTACCAGATACTGAAAATGTTAAACTATGCCATCTTTCACTTGATTTATTTGAATATGTAAACAGTTTCAGTAATTTTAATTAAATATTTATATTAAAATTTATTTAATATATACAGATTTTATGCAGAGGGCAAGACAAAAATTGCAGAAAAATCGAGGAAGTGAAAAGGCTGCATTTCTTGTGACAATGTTTTAAGACCTCTGTTCTGGAAAAGTATATGGACACCATCGCATCACCAATGGCTTTTTGTTTGTGGATGCAAATAAGCCCATAAAACTTGTTCTAGAGAAAGTACAGCTGTGTACACTTACCATAAATGTAGATGTTCGAGTGTATTCACTGTTGCAGTCATTACATTTGGGTAATCTGCTGGCAGGTTGCCCTCAGTCGGCCTGAATATCAAAGTCTTGGGTCCTGCATCGGTTGCTGTTTCCTCTTCCATGACGTCAGGTCGTCAGGGGTATAAAACATGCAGCAGATGCCATTTTCTTTAGTTTTTCTTGCCCCAGATGTCAGGTGCCCCCCAAATGGGGAACAAAAAAAAAATATATATATATATATAAAACAATATATAACAATGCAATTGTAACAACATAGACTTTACCTTCATCTAAAAGCAAATACACCACAAAGGCTGTAGAATATAGTGAAGGAAAGAGAAGTTCTAGAAAAAAAGGGGGATGGCGGGTGGGTAACCTGGACTGCAACAGTGAATACACTCGAACATCTACATTTATGGTAAGTGTACACAACTGTACTATGTTCTTCGTGTTTCACTGTTGCAGTCATTACATTTGGGTAGAATCCCAAAGCTATGGATGGGAGACTGGAACTAAAGAGCCTTAAGGCCCTGCCGAACTGCAGTGGCAAAGCCTGCCCAGGACTTACAGAAGAGAGGGAAATGATAATGCTTTGTAAAAGTATGAACAGAGCTCCAAGTAGCAGCTTCTAGAATATCTTTGGTTGGTACCCCTCTGAGAAAAGCTGCTGAGGTAGATGCAGCCCTAGTGGAATGTGACCTGATACCCATGGGCACCTGCTTACCATGATGCAAACAACAGAAACAAATGCAGTGACTTATCCATTTTGAAATAGTCTGCTTTGAAATAGCCTTTCCCTCTGATCCTGCAGCAAATGCCACCAGTAACTGCTCAGATTTTCTTAGAGATTTGGTCCTGTTTAAGTAAAATCTTAGTTGTCTGTGTACGTCCAAGGAATGCAGAATCCGCTCCCCCTTCTTCTGCGGATTTGGGTAGAAAGTTGGCAGGTGAATACTTTGGTTAAGAGCTACACTGGATACCACCTTAGGCATAAATGAAGGGTTGATCCTGAGGGACACTCTGTCTGGGTAAAATATAATAAAAGGCTCCACAGCCATGAGGACCTGTAGTCCTGAAACCCTTCTTGCTGAAGTGATTGCCAGAAGGAAAGCTGTTTTCCAAGATAAAAACTTTATATCTGCAGTGCCTGCTGGTTCAAATGGAGGCAGGGTGAGCTTTTCCAACACAAAATTGAGGTCCCATGCAGGAATCGGTGATCTTCTGGGAGGCCTTAAATGTTTGGCCCCTCTAAAATACTGTTTTAGCAGAGGATGAGAAAAGATGGGAGGCTCTGTGTTGTAGTGAGCTGAGATGGCAGAGGCATGGATGTTTATTGATGAAAAAGACAGGCCCTTGTCAAGCATCTCAGTTAAGTATTGTAAACTCTGAAGAATATTTGGCTTTGCTGTGTCAGTCCCTTGTACTTGGTTCCAAGCACAAAATCTCTTCCATTTATCAGCATAAGATTTTCTAGTACTAGGCCTTCTGGCTTCCAAAATGACATCCATCACAGATTTACTGAGAGGTGTTGTTTGAATAATTACATGATCAGCCATGCTGCCAGGTTCAGAGTTTGGAGCTGATTGTGCAGAATTTGATTGTTCTGCTGAGACAGTAGATGAGGTATCTGAGGCAAGTACCAAGGAGGGAGTTGAGACATATTCCTTAGAATTGGATATCAGTGCTGGCGATGCCAGTCTGGGGCAATTAGGATCATTTTTGTTTTTTCCTGTCTTACCTTTAGTAGGACCTTGGGAAGGAGAGGCAGAGGAGGAAAGGCGTAGACTGATAGGTTTTTCCAAATGAAGGATAGAGCATCCACTTTCCATGCTTGTCTGTGACAAGTCCTTGTGCAGAATTTGTCCAGTTGATAATTCTGGGGGGAGGCAAATAGATCCATGTCTGGGCTCCCCCATTTCTTTGTTATGTGGAAGACTTGTGGATCCAGTTTCCGCTCGTGAGGGTCCATAAGATTTCTGCTTAGGTCATCTGCCAGAGTATTTTGTTTTCCTGGCAGGAATTGAGCTTGAAGATGTACTTGGTAAGTCAGGGCTGTGTACCAGAATGCCATGGCTAGTCTGCAAAGGGGGTAGGAATGTGTACCCCCCTTGCTTGTTTATGTACCACATAACCGTGGTGTTGTCTGTCTTTATCAGTAGTTGTCCTGGATGAAGTAATTCCTTGAAGGCTGTCAGGGTATTCTGAACAGCTAGCATCTCTTTTTGGTTGATATGCAGATGCATTTGTTTTGGGCTTCATATGCCCTGAATGCATCTCCCCACCAGGTGGGCCCCCCCAGGCATAGTCTGATGCATCTGTAGTTAGGATTTGGTTGGCAGGGGTAGAGTAAAAGACTGTCCCTTGTTCTGGTGACATGCCTCTGTCCACCAAAGAAACTCCTGTTGTAGGCAGGGAATGAGAGGAATCATTGTTTCCAGACTGTGACAACGTTGACTCCATAAACTTTTGAGATACCACTGTAGTTTCCTCATATGCAGTCTTGCATATGAAATTAGTAGAATGCAGGATGCCATGAACCCCAAAGCCTGCAGAATTTGTCTTGCAGATAACTGGGTTTTTGCTGCCATCTGTTTAAAGTAAATAGCCAGTTGCCTTTGTTTGTCTGGCGTAAGGTAAGCCCATCTGGGCAGTTGTATTCAAGCTTGCACCCAGGAATGTAATCTTTTGAGAGGGTACCAGTTGTGATTTCTTTTCGTTTATTGTGTACCCTAGGCATGTTAGAAGCCTTTTTACAAACGCCAGATGTTGAAGAAGAATGTCCTTGCTTTCTGCTTGAATGAGACAGTCATCCAAGTATGGATAGATTCGTATGCTTCTTTGTCTGCAAAATGCAATTACTGGTGCCAGGCACTTTGTAAAGACCCTGGGTGCAGTAGATAAGCCAAAGGGCAGTGCAGAAAATTGGTAATGCATAAAACCAGCCTTGAAGTGGAGGTACCTTCTGCACAATTCCCTTATTGGTATATGCAGATATGCCTCTTTTAAGTCTAGAGTCACTAGACAAGCGTTCTTGCCCAGCATGGGCAGAAGCTGTTGCAAAGTCAGCATTTTGAATTTTGGATTGTCCAAGTATGTGTTCAAAATCGATAAATCCAGTATTGGGCACCAGGCATTGTCTTTTCTGGGTACCAAGAACAGTCGAGTAAAACCCTTGTCCTTTTTCTAGTTCTGGTACTGGCTGAATAGCCCCCATATCCATGAGGGACGTAACTTGTTTCTGTGCCTCTGCCCATTGATTTTGTGGCAGATCTGGCCAACCGTTTGGAACTGGCAAGGTATGGAAATGAAATCTGTATCCCTGGGATACTATGTTTAATACCCACTTGTCCTGGGTTATTAACTGCCAATTTTGAGCATGAAGTGCTAGTTTTCCCCCTAAGGGGGCTGCCAAAAGATAAGTGCTTGGTGATGGCAGAGGGAAGTCACTGAGACTGTTTACCGTAGGGTTGTGCTTTGTTTTCTCCAGATTTGGAGGTAGAGTCACCCCATTGCTTTCACTTGTAAGAACCCTGTGATTGACATCTGGAGCCTTTTGAGCGCCTGGATCAGCCCCGTGAGACTCTGTCGGACACAGGAAAAGACCAATTTTTTGTAAGCCAGTGTCTACTGACTCTTGGTGGCTGCACTTGTAAGAAGTCTTTTACAGTTTGCATAGACTTAGCTTTGTCTTCCATTTTCTTTAAAACCTCTTCTGCCCTATTACCAAACAGTGTATCATGCTGTAATGGTGCATCCAACAATTTAGCTTTAACATGATCAGGCAGATTTTGCTCCTTGAGCCAGGCATGCCTTCTAATCACAGATCCAGTAACTGCGGCCCTGCAGGAGGCCTCCAAGGAATCAAAACCACATTGCAAAGTATGCTTTCCAACCTGTTCTGCTGCATGCACTAATTCCTGTAATTCTTTATTTTCTGTACATTCAGAAATCAACATAATTTTCTGTTTCAATAATCCCATAACATGCTGTTGATATTTAAGCATATGAAACTGGCAGTTTAGCGCCCTAATTGCCAAGGTTGCAGACGTATAAACTTTCTTTCCTCATCTATCCAGCGCCCTGGAATCTCTATCAGAGGGGGTAGGATTCTTAGCTGTTGAGGCATTTACATCTTTGGGACCCTGTGAGATAGTTTTGAGGTTAGCAGCAGGGTTTTTGAATAAAAATTTGTGGGAGTCAGGAACCCTGTAATATTTGTCTTGCTTGCTACGAGACAGAGGTAGGAAATCTGGATCCATGCTTGATTCCAAAAACACATCATCAACAATGTCTAATACAGGAAGTATGGCCAAAGACCTATGCTGAGGAAGAAGAAGGAAATCCCTAAGCCTCTTTTTTGATTCTTAGAAATCTTGACTCTCCCAATGAAAATGTTCATTCAAAGTATGCAAGCTTTCCCCAAAAGAATAATCCTCAGGAGAAGATGCAGATGGATGGATTCCTCTGCATCTGAATCCTCATAGGTTGGTAAAGAAAATTCCTGACTAGAAGAGGAATCAGAAGAAATAGAAACCTCATCTGATGATTCATAGTCCGTGTCTTGCCTAGGCCTCTTTTCGGGGGGGGGGGGGTTTGGGAACCCCTGATCAAGGTAATTAAGTCTTCAGCCATTTTGATCATCCATTTTTTGGGCATACAGGCCTGAGCAAGTGGCTCATGCATCGTTTTTTTTAGCCTTAGAAGTTGCTTTTGTCTTTGTTTTTGAAGCTGGCGTCGGTTTTATATAGAAATGCTGAGGCCTGAAAACACCCTCAGAAGCCGGTGCCCGCTCAGCGACTCCAGACCCATCCGAGGGAGAGACATCCATGGGTACAATACTTTGAGAATCTCATGGCATGCCAGATTCCACATGGGTCTCGGTAGAGGCCTGCGACTCGAAAGTAGCGGGTATCAGGGGCTGCTAAAGCGCCTCACTGAGTACCGGCGACTGGCTTAGGAGAAGCTTCGTCATCGGTTTTGAACCTTGACGGTCTGTCTCTGTCCTTTACTTTGCGTTTTTTGTGAACTCCGGTAGTCGGATTGCTATCCGACGACATTTCAGGGTAATTAAATCTGTTTCTAAAATATTTTGAAGCAAAGATATACAGACGCTTAATAGTGCATTGGTTAAATCTAGCACAAAACCAACAGCAAGGCACATTATGATCTGGGTCTAGGCAAGAAATACAGTACAAATGGAAATCCTTATGAGGTATTTGCTTCCCACAAGTAATGCAATTATTAACTTTTACTGACATCGGTATGGAGCAAGAAAAAGTTTCCCCAATGGGGTACTTAGCTTTAATTAAAGACTTCGGTTCTGAAACTCGAATGCGAAAATTTCAGGAGTCAGCCGACCGGCACTTGCAAACTGCTTCTGCTTCAGGCACCGCGCGGCAAAAAAGACTAAAGAAAATGGGGTTGTCTGCATGTTTTATACCCCTGACGACCTGACATCATGGAAGAGTAGACGGCAACTGATGCAGGACCCAAGACTTTGATATTCAGGCCGACTGAGGGCAACATGCCAGCAGATTACCCAAATGTAATAACTGCAACAGTGAAACATGAAGAAAATCATACTGTACCTGCAGAAGAACGGCATAAACAGCTAATTCAGTCATTCAATATTCAACACATCAGCAGACTGTTTAACCAAGACAGTAGCTTCACCCCTTCGGCCTCAAACACCAAAACTGATAGAATGGTATCAGACTTGAAAGGAGATTTTGTACTACTTTTGAGGCAAGTTAATTTTAACTGTATATGCTGTACCTAGACCTTTACCACTACTGTCTTTTCCACAAATCTACCACATATATTTTTTTTGTACTTAGGCCTTAAAATGTTTTCTTCATCTATGTTACATTTGTTTACTGCCTTAACTCATTAGCTTTTAAACATCTTAATAACAGTGTCTGTCCTCCACTAGCTATCAAATTAGCTATTCACAATTCATGGCGTACTAACTTATATATCAAGTTGAACAGATTTTACCTTAGACATATCCTAAACAGCCTTTCTGAAGTTATTCTCTGCCTCCTGGAAAAGTTTTCCTGCCCAAATCGCTTGGGAAACAGGATCTCTCAATTTTTTTTAAGGAAAATTAAAATGTGCACATTATGAATGACAATTAATGCACATTTCAGAGATACTGGCTAAAGCTGGTAACATAAGATTGTCTCTATACAGGTTCGTACTAGGATATCGGCTCTAGGGCCTATACAAGCCTAGCCATAACAATTCCCTGGCTATTTCTTCCCACAGTATTTACTTCCCTGGATCCCTGTCTAGCAGGGCGACTGACGTGATCCCCGGGGTGAATTTCCTATCTCCCATCCAATCATCAAGGTTCCTTCTCAAGAGGGCCAAAGAGGGACTTTCCTTGACATGTATGGACAGTCTATTCCAGAGTCTGGGGAGTCTCTGGGTCAGGAACCTATCTCTCCAGCGTGTTTTGTTCATTATGATGACAAGGTTTAGATTCCTGGAGTGTGTGTCTATGAGGGATTGGGATTTCTTTAAGTGTAGCATGTCCAACAGCTCTGGGTTTGACATGGCCTTGTATGTTAAGCAGAGATCGCCTCTGAGTAGACGATATGCGACAGAGTATAGGTAGAGTTTTTTTTAGACGGTCAGCACAGGGCATCTGCTTTAGGCCTGTGATTCTTTTAGTGAGGCATTTCTGCGGCCTTTCCAGTTGTTGCAATGTCTTGAGAGGTACATACCAAATGTAAAAGTATTGCAGTCCACACATTAATGACACAATTCGATTACTTCCATATTTCCAAAGGCATTTCTGTAAATATTTCCTACACACACACACATATATACATAACAGTCTTGCTTTTTTTGTATATTGTTCTAGCTCTGCTACATAAATCTGTAACTTTATAATAATACCTATATAAATGGTCTGCTAACTTCACTGCCACTTTCAAAATGGTTATCAAGTCAATTTCGGTATGTCCTTGTGTGTGTGTCTTATGTAGTCTTGTGACCCACGCAGTGGCTGAAAGGGGTCTGGGACCAGCCCATCATTCTGGTTAACAAATTATAAATAAATAAATCATCATACAATTGTAAATTCTTACTCAGAATTTCAACTGGGCTGTTATTATTTGCAAAACTGAAAAAATAGCCCAAAAACTAAGATTCAGCATAAGTTTTCAGAAGACAAAAAAATTTGGAAACAAGTGAAGTCAATCAAATATCACAACATTTTACACAAAATCAGCACCATAACAGACTGAAGGAAAAATGCCTCAAAAAAGTACAGTTGTGTACACTTACCATAAATGTAGATGTTCGAGTGTATTCACTGTTGCAATCATTACATTTGGGTTATCTGCTTGCAGTAGCCCTCAGTTGGCCTGATTAACAAAGTCTTGGGTCCTGCATCAGATGCTGTCCCTTCTTCCATGACGTCAGGTCGTCCGGGGTATAAAACATGTAGCTGACGTCATTACATCAGTTTTTTCTTGCCCCAGATGTCAGGTGCCCCCCTAATGGGAAGCAATTAAATCTATAATTACAAGGATATACCTCCAACAAAAAAGCAAATACACCAAAAAGCTTTTTGAGCATAGTAAGGGAGAGTAGAGGTACAGCCAAAAGAAGAAAGGGGGCTGGAGGGAGGGTAACCAGGACTGCAACAGTGAATACATTTGAACATCTACATTTATGGTAAGTGTACAAAACTGTACTATGTTCATCACATTTCACTGTTGCAGTCATTACACTTGGGTAGATTCCCAAAGCTAAGGTTGGGAGGAGGAATTTAAACAGAATTAGGACCAGCTATAAGGCCCTGCAAGACTGCAGTGGCAAAACCAGTTCTGGATTTAGAGAAAATTGGCAAATGATAATGCTTGGTGAAAGTATGTACAGAACTCCAGGTAGCAGCTTCTAGGATGTCCCTTGTAGGGACGTCCCTGGGAAAGGCTGTAGAGGTAAATGCAGTCCTGGTTGAATGGGGTCTGATGCCCTGTGGGATAGGTTTTCCATGGTGCTTACAGCAGAAAGTAATGCAGTGGCCTATCCATTTTGAAATGGTTTGCTTTGAAATAGCTTTCCCCTCTGTCCCTGCTGCAAATGCCACCAGCAGTTGTTCAGATTTCCTTTGAGGTTTAGTCCTGTCCAAGTAGAATCTAAGTTGCCTGTGCACATCTAAGGAGTGCAGTAACCGTTCCCCTTTGTTCTGTGGGTTAGGACATAAGTTAGGCAAATGAATGGACTGATTAAGAACCACACTGGATACCACCTTGGGCATGAAGGCGGGATTGGTTCTGAGGGACACCCTGTCCGCATGAAAGATGATGAAAGGTTCCACTGCCAAAAGAGCCTGTAATTCAGATATCCTTCTTGCAGAAATGATTGCTAAAAGGAAGGCTGTTTTCCAGGAAAGGAATTTTAAATCTGCAATAGCAGCTGGCTCAAAAGGAGGAAGAGTGAGTTTCTCCAAGACAAAGTTAAGGTCCCAGGCTGGAGTTGGAGCTCTCCTGGGTGGCCTTACATTTTTGGCCCCTCTGAGGAATTGCTTGAGCAGTGGGTGAGAGAAGAGGGGAGGCTCTGCTATAATGAGCTTGAAATGTCTGAGGCATGAATTTTGATGGAGGAAAAGGACAAGCCCTTATGGAGCATTGCAGTCAAGTATTGTAGTATCCGAGGTAATTTGGGCACTGCTGTGCTCATCCCTTCATATTGATTCCAGGCACAAAATCTTTTCCATTTTGTAGCATAAGATTTTCTAGTACTAGGCCTCCTTGCCTCTAAAATGATATTCATCACTGATTTACTGATGGGTGGTAAAGGAGAGATTAGGTAATTAGCCAGGCTGCTAGGTTCAGGGTTTGCAGCTGAGAGTGCAGAATCTGGTTCTTCTGCTGAGACAACAGGGAAGGAGTCTGAGGCAAGTGCCATGGGGCCAAGCGTGACACTCCTAAATGGGGGAACCAGTGTTGGCGTGGCCAGTCTGGTGCAATTAAAATTGTCCTTGGCTTGTCCGGTTTGATCTTTAGTAGTATCTTAGACAGCAGAGGCAGAGGAGGAAAGGCATAAACTGATAGGTTTTTCCAGCTGAAAGCTAGAGCATCCACTTACCAAGCTAGCTTGTGGGGAATCCTTGTGCAAAATTTGTCCATGGTTCTGGGAGGAGGCAAACGGGTTTATAGCTGGGCTCTCCCATTTGCTTGTCAACATGTTGAAAATCCTTGGTTCCAGTTTCCACTCATGTGGGTCCATGAGGTTTCTGCTTAGTCCATCTGCCAGTGTATTTAGTTTTCCCTGGCAGGAATTGAGCTTGTAGAGTCACTTGGTAACTCAAGGCTGTGTTCCACAATACCATGGCTAGTCTGCAGAGGGGGTAAGAATGTGTACCCCCCTGCTTGTTTATGTACCACATGACAGTGGTGTTGTCTGTCTTTACCATTAGTTGTCCTGGAAGAATGTGGTCCTTGAAGGTTGTCAGAGCATTCTGTACAGCTAACATTTCCTTTTGATTTATGTGCAGGTGCATTTGACTTGGGTTCCATTTGCCCTGAATGCACTTCCCTGCCAGGTGAGCCCCCCATGCATAGTCTGATGCATCTGTTGTTAAGGTTTGGGCGGCAGGGGGTAGTGTGAATGGTAGTCCCCTGTTTTGGTGGCAGGCCTCTGCCCACCAAAGGAACTCTAGGCGTAGGCAAGGTATGATAGGAATCATTCCTTCTAGATCCTGTGAATGTTGACACCATAGGGTTTTGAGATACCATTGTAGTTTCCTCATATGCAGCCTTGCATATGCAATTAGAAGAATGCAGGAGGCCATGAATCCCAAGGCTTGCAGTATTTGCCTTGCAGATAACTGGGTTTTTGTGGCCACTTATTTGAAATATGCTGTCAAATGAATCCGTTTCTCTGGCGTGAGGAAAGCCAAGTTGTATTCAAGCTTGCTCCCAGGAATATAATTTGTTGACAGGATACCAGGTGTGATTTATTTCTGTTTATGGTGTACCCCAGACAAGTCAGCACCCTTTGAACAAAGGTCAGATGATTCAAAAGTATGTCCTGGCTTTCTGCCTGAATTAGACAATCGTCCAGGTATGGGTATATTTGAATATTTTGTTTGCCTGCAAAATGCAATGACTGGAGCTAGGCACTTTGTGAATACCCTGGGTGCAGTAGATAAGCCAAAGGGCAGTGCAGAGAACTGATAGTGCATGTAGCCTGCTTTGAAGCATAGGTATCTTCTGTAAGACTCCCTGATAGGGATGTGCAGGTGTGCTTCTTTTAAGTCTAGTGTTGCCAACCATGCATCTTTGCCTAGCATAGGAAGCAGCTGGTGAAGAGTGAGCATCTTGAATTTTGGAATCACCAGAAAGGTGTTTAGAAAGGTCCAGGATAGGATGCCATGTATTGCCTTTTCTGGGTACCAGGAAAAGTCTCAAATAGAAACCTTGTCCCTTTTCCTCTTCTGATACCAACTGAATAGCCCCCATGCTTAAGAGAGAGAGTACTTGATTTTGGGCCTCTGCCCACTGATTTGGGGGTAGATCTGGCCACCTGCTTGGTGATGGTAATGTGTGGAAGTGAAATCTGTATCCCTGGGACATTATATTTAAAACCCATTTGTCCTGGGTAATGAGTTCCCAGTTTTTGGCCTGTACACCAATCTTTCCGCCTAAAGGAGCATTCAGTTGGGAAGTGCTTGGAAGTTTTAAAAGCAAGTCATTGAGACAGTTTTTCATAGGGGGAGTCTTACTACTCCCAGATTTGGGTGCAGAAATCCCCCACTGCTTAGTCTTGTGTGTCCCCTGGCACTGAAATCTGGGGTTTCTACTGTGTCTGGGTTTGGCTTGAGAAGACCTGGAAGGGGCTGGAAAGGACCAATTCTTAAGAGGGCCAATGCCTACTAAATCTAGGAGGCTGAACTTGCAAGAAATCTTTAACAGTTTGCATTGATTTAGCTTTATCTTCCATCTTTTTAAGAACTTCCTCAGCTCTGTTGCCAAACAGGCGGTCCTGACTTAAGGGAGCATCCAACAGTTTAGCTTTAACATGATCAGGCAAAGATTGCTCCTTAAGCCAAGCATGCCTTCTGAGCACAGACCCAGTAAAAGCAGCCCTGCAAGAGGCCTCTAATGACTCAAATCCACATTGCAAAGTATGTTTACCAACCTGTTCAGCAGAATGCATTAAATCCTGTAATTCTTTATTTTCAGCACAGTCAGGAATCAACATAATTTTCTGTTTAAGCAACCCAATAACATGTTGTTGATACTTTAACATATGAAACTGGCAGTTTAAAGCCCTAATGGCCAAGGTTGCAGAAGTGTAAACCTTCTTACCCCATCTATCCAGTGCCCTGGAGTCTCTATCAGAAGGGGTAGTATTTTAGCAGTAGAAGCCTTAATGCCCTTGGGTCCCTGTTAAATAGTCTCTGGATCTGCAATAGGATTTTTAAAAAGAAACTTGTATGTATCAGGAACCCTGTAATATCTGTCAGGTTTTCTGGGAGCGGGAGGCAAAGAATCAGGGGCCAAACTAGATTCTGAAAAGGCATCATCAACAATGTCTAGTACAGGAGGTATAGCTAAAGGCCTCTGCTGAGGCAGGAGTAAGAAATCCCTAAGCCTCTTTTTTGAATCAGAAAAATCCTGGCTTTCCCAGTGGAAATGCTCCCTTAGAGTATGTAAGGTTTCACCAAAAGAAAAATCCTCTGGAGGGGAAGCAGACTGAAGAGTCCTCTGCATCAGAATCCTCATAAGTAGATAAGGGCAAATCCAGATCATAAGAAGAATCAGAAAAATCAGAATCCTGTTCAGAAGATTCATAAACAACTTCAGTCCTAGGTCTCTTAGAAGGGGGAGGTTGGCTTCCCCTGATTAAAGTTAGAAGATCTTCAGCCATTCTTATCATTTGTTTTAGGCATAGAGGCCTGAGCATGCGGCCTGGTCGTCGGTTTCTTAGGCATGGTTCGAGATTTAGGCCTAAATGAAGAAGGAGGCGTCGGTTCAGTATGCAAGTCCATAGGCCTGAATACACCCTCAGAAGCCAGTGCCTGCACAGCGGCTCCAGACCCATCCAAGCTAGAGACATCCACAGGTTCCACAGTTGAAGCATCTCGTGGCATACCGGACTCCAAATGCGTCTCAGTAGAGGCCTGCGAATCGGAAGTAGCGGGTATCAGGGGCTGCAAAAGTGCCCCACTGAGTATCAGCGAACTGGCGACTGGATTAGGAGAAGCATCATCGGCAGCTTTAGACCTAGGCGGCCTGTCTCTGTCTTTATCATTGTCTTTTTTCAGAATCCCGGTAGTCGGAGGGCCAACCGACAACATTTCTGGATAATTAAACCGAGAACCGAAATATTTAGAGGCAAAAATATACCGACAACGGATAGTGCGCTGATTAAATAAAGCACAAAACCGACAGCAAGGTATGCCGTGGTCAGGGCCCAGGCAAGGAATAGAGTACTAATGAAAATCTTTGTGAGGTATTTGCTTTCCACAAGTAATGCAATTATTAACTTTTACTGACATCGGTAAGGAGCAAGAAAAAGTTTCCCCAACGGGGTACTTAGCTTTAGTGGAAGACTTCAGTTCTTAAACTCGAAAATGAAAATTTTAGAAGTCGGCAGACTGGCACTTGCGAACTGCTTCGGGCACCGCACGGCAAGAAAGACTGATGTAATGGCATTGGCTGCATGTTTTATACCCCTGACGACCTGACGTCATGGAAGAAGGGACAGCATCCGACGCAAAACCCAAGACTTTGTTAATCAGGCTGACTGAGGGCTACTGCAAGCAGATAACCCAAATGTAATGACTGCATCAGTGAAACACGAAGAACATCATGCATAATAAACATTAATAAGCAGAAACAAAGTAGGAAATACAAATGTATTTCACACTTTAAAGTAATATGCCGACTTTTCATATGAGTGAACTGCTGCACCTTACTTTCCCACTTGTCTAGCCTTAAGTTTTTGGGCCATTTTTTTAATAAAAAATTCATAATTTTTTTATTAACCCATGGTCTATATAAATGTAGTTTTTCCTGTTGTGATGTTACCTTAATTTAACGTGTGGTGCAACTTTAATTGGGCACCTTCACATAATGTATGATGCTGTAAATTCATGTTCTTCCTATACTGTTGTCACTAAGATTAAAGTTCCCTTTTTTTCTCAGTTACAGAGTAAGGAAAATACATATTTTAAAAGTGAAAAAAAAACCCAAAACATTCCCTGATGGGTAAAATAAGTGTTAGTTTATGCACCACATGCCATCACTAAGCTGAAAAAAATAAACATTAAATACTGAAATGGAAACTCCAGAGTAAGAGCTTTAGGAGGTAATATATGCCAAACTTTAAAAGTCAATCTAGGTTCTCCAAGATTAATGCACTGTGCAAATCACTTCCTCTAAAGGGAACTTGGGTACCAAAAACACAAAACTTTAATACAATAGGTTGAGCAGCATGTGTAAATCAACAACAGTGACAGGATTGCTCAGCTGAGCCTCTCAAAAATATTCTTGGATTTGGACTTGACTTGATGCCTAAGTCAACATACTACATTCCCAGAGTTAATAACTTATTTACTGTGTTTCAATGAACTGATTTGGGGAGGTGCACACCTGGGAACAGCCATACTGTAATTTGTATATGAGTGAGTGCTGTCACTCTGCGAGTTCAATACAACTCATAAGAAATCAAGTGAATCCTTGATCTAGCAGATGCAACAGGCTTATGAAGACAAACATCCTATATTATGGGCCCCTGTAAAGAAAAAGTGGGCCATTAGGTAATAAGTTACTTAACCCTTTTGCCTCAGAACCTACCAATTATTTTTTAACAATAATGCATGAAAATAATGAAAAACGACACTACACTTTGTTTTGTTTTCTATTAATGTGTATGTACATATGCCACTGCTTAAAATCTAAAGATTTAATAAAGGTGTTTTAAAGAACTTGCCAATTACTTTGATTTTCATTTGTAACTCAATAGAAAAAGTATTGTTGTTGTTACACAATAAATCGCCAGATTTTCTCCCCATACACATTTATCCCCACTGCTAACTCTGGGTAGCCCATTCTCCACTCATTTAATATTCATGTCACGTAATAGTTTATGTAACTTTTGACATGTCAACATCTGATGAATGTACTTCCCCTTTGATTTAAACACCCCCCCCCCCCGCAAAGGTAACTACCATGAAAAACTTCTCCAAAGCTGACTGGGCTCCTAAAAACAAAGGTAGCTAACTTCACGACACCAATGTCAATGGAAAACAGATGCATGACTGCCAAATCATACACCAATGCACTGTACGAACATCTACATAAATGCATGGAACTAGCCATACCCAACAGAACCAAAACACTCTCCTCCAAAAAATGGAAGCCAATCTGGTGGTACCCTGCTATTAATAAACTCTATAACAGAAGGAAGAAACTGTTGCAGAAAAAGGTGAAGTCCCAAGACTGGAAAACGCCCTTATTAGCATCAACAAAAAGTTGAGATCCCTCATCAAAACCTCTAAAGCCAGCTATGAAGGCAGAACTGCAGCAGACACTAAAAACAACGACAAAGCCTTCTATAGTTATATCAAGAATCTCCACACCAATACCCAGGTTTGCTCTGAGTTACTGCACAATGGTACCTCCTATACTGAGCCAACAGATATTGCCAACATACTGCCAAACAGATTAAGTGCCAACTTTACCCCTCTCTCCCTCCTAAAGGACCAATCACAATATCGGAGGAATGCCAGGCACCCAGCATTACCGCAGCACAGGTTAAAGCTGCATTCTCCAAAGCCAAAAATACAGCTTCCATGGGACTCGACAATATCACTGGATGTGTTCTACATGAACTACAAAGTGAACTGGCACCATATCTGTGTGCCCTGTTCAATCACAACCTCACGTCAGGCTTTGTCCCTACCGAATGGCACAATGCTACAGTCATCCCTCTCCAAAAGCAGCCAATAAAATAGTCTTCCAGGTGCAATGCTGCAAAACAGGAGCAGCTCAAAAGGAGCCTGAGTCAGCTTTTCAAGGACAAAATTAAGATCCCAAGGAGGAGGAATGGACTTTCTCGTGTGTCTGATATGAAGGATGCCTTTTATAGACTATTTTACCTGAAATCGAGAGATCAAAGGAGGTGTAAGTGGCAGACAAGAAGAAATGAGTGACCAGTGAGCTTTCACTGAAGAGTATGCCAGGCCACCATGTAGCTGTCCACACAGGTAGGAAATAAACAAAGGGACCCCCCCCCCAAAACTGAAAAGGGGTCCTGGTGATGTTTAAGACACCAAACAGAAAATCTCTTCCATTTGGAGATGTATGATTTTCTGGTATTGGGTTTTCTGGTCTCCTGCAGGACCCTAAGCATGTCCTCAGAAAACTGGTGTTGGAAAGGAATCAAAACCCTGTCACCTAAAGTGTCAGTTGAAGAGTGGGCAGATGCGGGTGAAGGAGAATTCCTTTGCCCTGTGTGAGAAGATCCATGCAGTGAGGTAACTCGTGATGATTGCCCCAGGCCAGATGGAATAAGAGGGGGACCAGTGCTGTCTGGGCCAAAAGGGAGTCACTAACAGGATTTCTGAAGAGTTCTCCTCAATTTTGTGAAGGGCCTTTGGAAGAAGAGGAAGGGCCGGGAGAAAAGGCTTGCAAGAGCATTCCCTTATAAGAAAAAGATATGGCATCCACTTACTAAGCCAAAGAGCTTGGAACTCGTGAACAGAACTGAGGGAGTTGACTATTCAGAGGAGAGACAAAGAGATCTGTTTGAGGAATTCTCCACCAATGAACTGTGTCCCAAAACACATCTCTGTGAAACATCCATTTGTGAGACTGTGTTCTGGATCTGCTGAGAAAATTTGCCACAAGACTGCGCTCTGAAGTTATACAAACTGCTTGTAGGTTAACCTACAGATTGATGGCTATTTTCCATGCTTAAAGGGCCAATCTGCAAAAAAAGTAAGAACTCCTTCCCTTTGCTTGTTGATGTACAACATGACCGTGGTGTTGTCTGTATAAACGTTCAAGGGACCCAGGACTCGGAGTGCATGGAAAGCTTGAAAGGGCAGAATGAGAGCCCGCATTTCCTTGATGTTGATGTGATCCACCCACTGCTGAGGGAACCAAACACCCTGATACTTCAAGGGGCCTCTAGCAGTTCCTGGGATGGCTGAGGAAGTTTCACTAGTGAAATTCCAGTCTGAGACAAGGGAAGAGAGGACCTAGATAGTCTAGTGGGTGGAAGTGTTGAAGCCACATTGATCTTACATACCACTGAAACACCCTCATATGAAGCCTGGTCCAGGGAAGCATGGGAATGGTAGAGGCCATGAACCCCAGAAAAACTCCATGGGTGGAATAGAAGACAGAGGATGCAAGAATAGAAAATCATTAGTGAGGACAAAGCCTTGAAGACAGGAAGAGATGTTAGCATTGGAATAGTCTGAATCCTGCAGCCAAGAAAAATGAGATCTTGAGATGGAGTCCATGTTGACTTCCAAAGGCTGGCAGTGAACTCCAGGCTGTGCAACAAAAGCTGAGTAAATGAAGATCCTGCATCAACTGGGAATGGAATGGGGCCTAAAGCAAGAGGCCGTCCAGACAAGAAAATATCTGAAAGACCCGAATCCTGCAAAAGGCGACTGCTGGGGCTCAGCATTTGGTGAATACCCTTAGGACATCTGAAAGCTCAAAGGACAAAGCAGAAAACTAAAAAGGAGAGGAAGACATGAACATGTACGTAAATGCATGGAACTAGCCATACCCAACAGAACCAAGACACTTTCCTCCAAAAAAAAGGAAGCCAATCTGGTGGTCCCCTGCCATTAGTAAACTCTACAACAGAAGGAAGAAACTGCTGCAGAAAAAGGTGAAGTCCCAAGACTGGAAAAACTCCCTTATTAGCCTCAACAAAAAGTTGAGATCCCTCATCAAAACCTCTAAAGCCAGCAATGAAGGCAGAATTGCGGCAGACACTAAAAACAACCACAAAGCTTTCTATAGTTATATCACGAATCTCTACAGCAATACCCAGCTTTGCTCTGAATTACTGCACAATGGTACCTCCTATACTAAGCCAACAGATATTGCCAACATACTGGCCGACAGACTCAGTCCCTCTCTCCCCCCTAAAGTAGAAATCACAATACCGGAGGATACCAGAGGAATGCCAGGCACCTAGCATTACAGCAGCACAGGTTAAAGCTGCATTGTCCAAGGCCAAGAATACAGCTTCCATGGGACCCGACAATATCCCTGGATGTGTTCTACATAAACTACAAAGTGAACAGGGGACACAGATGTGGTGCCAGTTCAATCACAGTCTCACCTCAGGCTTTGTCCCTACAGAATGGCGCACTGCTACAGTCATACCTATCCATAAAGGGGGAGCAACTACAGACCCTGGGAATTATCGCCCCATTAGCCTGATGAGTCTGATAGGAAAGGCTATGGAGCGCATCATCATCATGGTCCTAATTAACAAGGATATAGGAATTTCCAAACTCTAGATCCCACGCAGTTTGGTTTTGTGAAAGGAAGATCATGCCTGCTCATCCTGGTTGACTTCTTTGAGTCAGTTACCAGTGCTGTGGATGAGGACAAGCCAGTTCATACAGCCTACCTCGATATGACCAATGCCTTTGATACCATTCCTCATTCAGGAATTAATGATAAACTCACCAAACTAGGCATCAACCCCTATATCACTAGGTGGGCTGCAAATTGGCTCACAGACAGAATCTACAGTGTGGAAGTAGCATACTCCAAGGCAGACTGCCGAACAGTCACGAGTGGAGTCCCACAGGGATCGGTCCTGGGTCCTCTCCTCTTTGGTATCTGCTTCTCAGAAGTCCAGGCCAACACAGAGGGACTCTGGCTGACCAAGTTCACAGACGACTGCAAGCTGGGAGCCATTATTAACTCCCCAAGTGATGTAGACAGCCTACAGAAAGGCCTCACTGAGACTAATGACTGGTGTTGAAACAATGGCCTTAAGCTTAATGACAAAAAATGCGTCATCATCCCCTTTGGGAAAAACTCAGTTCCCACTAATTACCACATCGATGGGAGCCCACTGAACACTGAAGGCATTATAAGAGATCTGGGTACACAGGTTGACAGCAACCTCTCCTTCAACCACCACATTGCCACTGTGGTCAGAAAGTCCTTCTATGTGGCACATCTCATTACCAAGGGTTTTGCATCCAGGAAGAAAGAGGTCATCATCTCTACTCTCCCTTCATTAAGCCAATCATTGAGTATAATGCCTCATTTGACATGTACCTCACTAAACACATGCAACAGATGGAAAGGCCACAAAAGTACCTCACAAAGATAATCCTAGGCCTTAAACACATGTCCTACATGGACCAACTCCAAAACCCCCCAGCTATTCTCTGTCTTATATCGTCTACTACTACTTTGCTTGACTTACAAAGCCATGTCTGACCCAGCTCTGTTAAAAATGCTACATCTAAAGAAATCCCAATCCATCCGCACCACATGCTCCAGAGCCCTCAACCTCATTACCACAACCAACAGAATATACTGGAGGGACAAGGTTCAGAACCCAGAGACTGTCCATGCTCTGGAATAGATTTCCCATATATGTCAAGCAGAGCACCTCACTGGCCCTCTTCAACAGAAATCTTGATGAATGGATGGGAAATAGAAAATTCACCCTGGGGATCACTCCAGTGGCTCTACTTGATAGAGGCACTGGGAACTAATGTTGGGCAGCACTATGCAAGGGCACTTCTATGGGCTAGGCTTGTAAAGGCTCCAGGGCCATTAGCCTAGTACACACCTATGAACCTAAGAAACAGAGAAATGCAAAAATTTCCTGAATAGAGGGTGATAGGAATATGAAAGGTAAACATCCTTCAGATCGAAGGAAACTAGGAAGGCCTGGGGAAGCAACAGAGAAAACAAGAGTCTGAAGAGAAAACTTTCAGAAGGATGGAACTATGAGAAAGGTGTTAAAAGAAAGATTCATGTCAGGTCTCCAAGACCCCTCTTTTCTAGGACCAGAAACACCCAGGAATAAAATCCCAAACCCCTCTCGGTCTGTGGAATCAGTTGAATGGTACCCTGTTCCAAAAGACCCTGCAATACCCTTGGAAGAGTAGGAAATTTTTCTGTAGGGGATTGAGGAATACTGGAGTAAGCAGGAAGGAAGGGTTTTCTGGGCCATAAAGTAACTCTGCCAGATAATGGAAAAAACCCAAGAGAGTCTGTGGTGATCTTTTGCCAAACAGAGAGTCAGACAAAGCCTGAGGAATAAGGGAACCTGGCAGAGAGACAGGGATGGCAGACAGTCAGACGGCTGCATACTTGCCAGGAAAGCACTGCTTCTGGGGCCTGGGCGTTTGGGTAGTCTTATCAAAAAAAAACACGCCTAGGAGCCTTCTTACTTCTGGAAGAGTGTCTAAGCATTCTAAGCTAAAAAGCAGTCTTACTAGGAACGTTCCTCTGAAACGTGGAAATGGGTGAGATAAAATGTTCTTCACGTCCCTCATGACCTTACCTTGGATTTGTAATGTCTTAAAAACAAAATTTAGTTATCCAGTGGAGCATCCAAGAAGCTTTGCTTTGAAATCATCTGGCAAGGCTTGAAGGAGAAGCCAGGAATAGCACCTCATCACAGATCCAGAGGCAACAGCCCTAGAGACTGCATCAGTGCACTACAGCTGCATTTGATAGTGACAGGCAATCTGACAAGTGGAACTCAGTAAGGAGAGAGCTGAGGCCTTCCCCTCAGAGTCAGGCATATCAGAAACAGTCATCACAATCTGGGAAAGAAGAGACAGGATGTACCTTGTCATACCAGTCTGGTAATTGATGGCCCTGAAGGCTAAAGTAGCAGAAGTGTATACCGTTTTACGGGTCCTCTCCATGGCTCTACCGTCAGATCAGAGGGAAGGAGTTTCGAAGAAGGCAACAGCCTAGAAGACTTATTAGTAGATACAGAAATCACTGCAAGATCAGATAAAGAGCATTTGCACAAGTACTTGCAGGCATCTTGCACCTTACACAACCTAATAGGTTTCTTGGGAGCTGGAGGTTGAGAGTCCATTGTCAGGGAAGGAGCAGTGAAAGTACAGAATACAGCAGCCAAGACAGGCAGGACAGCTGAAGGTTTAGGACAGTCCATTTGTAATAACTCATAACACCTTTTCTGGATGTCTAACACTTGGGAGCAATCCCATTTAAAGTATTCCATCATAGGCAAGACTGTAATATCAAAGGAAAGCTTTTCCAAAGAAGAGTCCAGATTTACAGATTCCTTCTCCTCTGACCCATAATCTAAAGGAGAAGGTAACTTACAGAAGTAGGTTAAGGAGTCAGCATCAGAGTCAGAATCCTTGTCTGAGGACTCAGGGTCCCTTGCCTTATTAAGGTAGAGGAACAAGGGGGTAGAGGTACCAAAACCCCCTGAGGAGGCCCATCTGACTCTGCAACGTCGGCAGGTGTATCCACTGGAACCTGTTTCACAAATCACAGCCAGGAAGCCGTATGTGTAGGTGCTCTTCCTGGAGGGGAAAACCCTCCAGGTTTGGTCCAAACAGGAAGCCTGGCAAGACATGGGAGATGGAGAGGCAGGGGCCATAGGGTAAAAGCTATACAGGTAGCTGAAATCAGCAGAGGGTGGAAAGAAAAAAATATTTAAAAAAATTAGAACTAAAAATGTGAGCTGTACGGGATAACAATGAAATTTACAGAGTACTTTATCAACTTTAGAAAAAAATTAATTCCTATTTTGTTTTTGCAAAAACATATTGTTGAAAAAATCAAAAACTATTTTAAAGTTCTAGATGCAAACTGTTTGACAAGCATGTTCTAATAAAATAGAGAACTAAACTACACTTGAAAATGTACTTTTTCCAGAGAAGGAAGGTAGAATGAAAATTGGGATTTAATTAAAAGTAGAGAAGAAAGAATAAGAAAGGCAACAAGATGAAATGGAAACTAGATTTTGAAAACAGGCCAGGTGTAAATGTATAGATGTACTTGTAGTTTTGGTGGAATAAAATAAATTAAAAAAAAAAGAAAAGAAAAGAAATGCAGTGATTTATAATACTGACCTTTTACCCCTAAGCTTTCGGTAATGCAGAGTACTCAAAAGTGTAGTACTTGAGACCAATAAACAAACCAGAACAAGCTTTTTGCATCTTTTGTTTTTTTGCAAACCACAGAACTCATTTTAATATAACTTGGTCATAAGACTAAACACTGCTTTTGAATGTTTTTCCTTCAAACACAGTTTTGAGAAGATGGCCCACATAAAAATACACATACTACATGGATCTTAGTTTCATCATTTCTGCCTGTCTTCCTATCCCCTGCATTAGCTTGGAGATATTTCTGATTGCCCCAGCACAACTAGACAGCACAAAACTGGGGAAATCTGAAAAACTAGTTCTCCTGTATCATCTTTACTAAATACAGCAGCCTGCCTTTGGCATGATTTGCTGCGACTTCGCTGCTACTACATGAAATGTTCCTGCCTCAGTCTATGAACTTTCCTTACTTGTGAATTATCCCTTTAGCTATAAAAAATCTGCTTTACAAAGATGCACTTAGCAAACAATTGCTTAAATGGTTTTGTATAAGCGTTTGCAACATAAACCGAACCTTTGTAAGTCAAAAAAAAAATACTCTTATTCAGAAGAGAATAGGTTATGTGGGTTTTAAAAAAGGGATAAACAACAAAAGACGACAGATGGTATGATTTCCAAGATAACTGAACAGCTGTTATAACCCAGATGGTCTTCTGTGACTTTTGAACTGGGCATAAAACATTTTTTCCTTTTTTTTTCGTTTTTCTTTTTTACCTGGGACAAAACATTCATGCACATCAAAAAAACTAATCACTACAAACTTTCCAAACCCATTCACCAGTAGAATATAACAGGAACATAAAGGCTGCAAAACTAGCCATGACAGTCCCGGCAGTTAGTAAGAGTAGGAAGACCAGATGTGACTGCTCAGACCACTCGTACATCGCAGTTCCCAGGCTCTAGTCTACAATTCGGCCAACCAGAAGTAAAGCTCAAGAGAAAAAGAAGGTTCTGAGGTTCTCCAAACTGATGTTTTACAGAAGCTGCTTCCAAATTAAAGACATTTGTTTTTGTTTACCATGCCTCTCTACCCTCCAAAATTCGAACCACTGCTTCTACATGCAGGATACCTGCAGGCTTCTCACACGTCTCAGCATCTTATTTCAAGAAAGACGGACAAACTCAAAAACAAACAGAAAATGACGTAAAGTCAGGGACACAAATATTAGCATGGTTTACTTAAAGCACAAAGGGATTTATTTCACTATGGATTTACTCGGCGGTTGACTGATCTACTGCTGGTGTAATTTAGTGCCTGGAATCTCTAGTTTTTTTGTTGCTAAAACACAGATTTATGACAGACAGAGAAAAACTGCAAGACAAACCAGGGACAGCTGGGGAGTATGACCCCTCTGTAACATGCAGTGTTATTATTTCACTTTTAAAGCATTACATAAAACAAAATTAGAAGTTATGTACCTACCATAACGTTCCATGTTAGTTGTCTTCTCTCGCCTTCTTTCTTGCTGGATGGGTTCGGAGCCGATCCTCGGCTCCGACTCGGCACTAGCTTTAGCTCGAGAACTCCTTTTACCAGCTCGAGGCAACCCTATATCCCATGATGCAAGGCAGAACTACCTCAGATCTCGTTTGGTAGCTAACTAACCCTGCTAAAGACTTATCCTAATATAATTAGGAACCATGGTTCCTAAAAGAAGTCCTCATAACAATGCTCCAGAGGAAGCAATCTAATAGGAACTCTCCAAGATCTGTCCAGGCCAGGGGAAGGAGGGAGGGATCGCAAGAAAGAAGGCGAGAGAAGACAACTAACATGGAACGTTATGGTAGGTACATAACTTCTAAATGTTAAGTTGTCAATCTCGCCTTCATTCTTGCTGGATGGGACCGTCCTAGCACCTGTATCCCGGGTGGCTCAATGGAACAGACTCTTGAGAACAGTGGAACCAAAACTGGCCCTATCTCTGGAGGCCAAATCCAACTTGTAATGAGACACAAAGGTATGAGGCGTGGCCCAAGTAGCTGCTGCACAAATAGTGTCAATGGGAAGTCTATCCTGAAAGGCTACAGAAGTGGATAGACTCCTGGTCGAATGTGCTTTTGGCTTAGAAGATAGTTGTTTGCCCTTAGAGAGTACACATAGGAAATGGTGGAAGTCAACCATCTAGATAAGGTCACTTTAGATACTGGAAGACCCAACCTGTTTCCTGCATAGGAGACAAACAATTGGTCTGATTTTCTAACTTGTTTAGTCCTATGTAAGTAGTACCTGAGCTGGCGGTGAACATCCAAAAAATGTAGCTTCTGTTCAGCTCTGTCAGAATAGTTAGGAAAGAAAACTGGTAGATCAATAGATTGGTTAATATTGGCTTGAGATACAACCTTGGGAAGAAAGGAAGGGTTAGTTCTGAGCTTAAACCCTATCCTTATGAAACACCAGATAAGGTGAACGAATACAGAGGGCCTGAATCTCAGAAACTCTTCTTGCAGAGGTAACAGCCAGCAAAATATAGTTTTCCATGTCAACAACTTTAAAGAACACGTAGCAGACGGTTCGAAGGAGGTGGAATTAGGGATGCCAACATTAAGTTCAGATCCCATTGCGGAGGAGGATGTTTCACAGGCGGTTTTAGGAGAAAAACTCCTCTCAAAAAGGCTTTGCATAACTTATGAGACATGATGTTATTGTCCTGCAAGCCAACATGAAATTTGGAAATAGCAGCCATTTGTACTTTGACTGTAGATGATGCCGATGCTCAATGAAAAAACCGCCAGGAAATCCAAAACAGAATGTATAGGAGCGGTGAAAGGATCAATATTTCTGGCGTTTGCCCAAATAGAAAAACCCCGCCACTTGCTAGCATAAACAGTTCTAGTGGACGACTTTAAAGAAGACACTAAAATGTCTCTGACTGAGTCAGAAATCATTGGTAGCCTGGCTAGGAAGGAAGTGGAGCAACCAAGCAGTGAGGTTGAGAGAATGAATGGCTCGGTGCTGCTGACCCGACTGGTGGATCAAAAGATCCGGAACTGGGTCCAGATGCCAGGGCTGCACCAGAAGGTGATGATGTAGAGACGGAAACCAAATTTGTCGAGGCCAATATGGAGCAATGAGGATCAATTTGGCTCTCAAAGGGTGGCTTTCTGAATGACTTGTGGAATCAATGGAAAGGGAGGAAAAGCATAAAGAAGTCCCCGAGGCCAATCCTGGGTTAGAGAGTCTCTCAAGGGTTGGCCTGGAAGAGGAAATAGTGTGAAGTAATCTGGGCACTTGCTGTTTTGAGGGGTAGCGAAAAGATCGCAACAAGGGTGCCCCACTTCAGAAAAATCTGATCCACTACAGACTGATTGAGAGACCACCGTGAGGCATCAGAATAGATCTGCTTAGCCTGTCCGCCAATAGGTTGGACCTGCCGGGATGTGCGTTGCTATCAGAAACTGCTGAGAAGAGATCGCCCATTGCCAAAGTCTGAGAGCTTCGACATAAGGGATAGGACCTGGTTCCGCCCTGTTTGTTGATGTACCAGACCACGGACATATTGTCCGTCTGTACTGCAATAGTCCCTGTGGGAAGAAAGTCGTCGAGGGCTTGCAACGTTAAAAGCACTGCTCTCATCTCCAGGACATTTATGTGCAGGTGGTATTCTATGGGTTGCCACGTCCGTGGACCATCCTGCCCTGATAATGCCCCCACCCGATCAGAGAGGCATCCGTGGTGACTGTGGCAACTGGAGGAGGGGAACAAATGGTCGGCCCTGATGAAGAAGAGGGAAGATACCCACCATCGTAGATGAGCCCTGCAAGACTGTGTCACTAAGATCTCGTGTCTCATGGGCAGATCGTGGTACGACCACTGCGTGAACAACATCCACTGCAGGAGACGCATGTGGAAGCGAGCTAGTGGAAGAAGAACAATGGCTGCAGCCATTAGGCCTAGAACCTTCAAGACAAACCTGGCTTTGACCTTGCTGCTTTGTAACAGAAGCTGAACAAATTTCTGGATGTCCAGAATCCTTTGATTTGTTAGTCTGGCTAACATGTTGACGGTATCTAACTCTGCGCCTATAAAGGTGATAGATTGGCAAGGCAACAGAGAGGATTTTTCGAAATTCACCGAAATTCCTAGACTCTTGCAAAGGTGTAAGGTGTAGTCTCTGGACCGAAAAAGCTGATCCTTGGAGGTGGCGGAGAGGAGCCAGTCGTCCAAATAAGGAAACACTTGGAATCCTCGACGTCTCAGGTGAGCTGTGACCACCGCCATGCATTTGGTGAACACTCTGGGGGCTGAAGTGAGGCCAAAGGGCAGTGCTCTGAATTGGTAATGACTGGCTCCCAGCCGAAAGCGGAGAAACCTTCTGGAGCGTCTGTGAATCTTTATATGATAGTACGCATCCTGAAGGTCTATCGAGCACATCCAGTTGTCCTTGCCCAGAAAAGGCAGAATGGATTGCAGCGTGACCATCCGGACTCTTGCCTTTTTGACACACTTGTTTAGTCTGCTTAGGTCTAGTATTGGTCTCCAATCTCCCGTCCTTTTGGGGACCAAAAAGAATCTTGAGTAGAAGCCGGATCCTACTTGGTCTGCCGGCACTGTTTGGATGGCTCTTTTTTCCAGGAGTCTTGAAACTTCCTGTTTTGCCAAATCCCTTTGACCGGGTGAGATGTCTGGAAGGGATTGTAAAGGTACGGGAAACCTTTCGAAGGTGATTTTGTAACCCTCGGATATAATCGACTGTACCCACTTCTCTTGTGATAGGGATTGCCAGGCTACTGGGTACAGCGAAATTCTTCCCCCGACTGCCTCCAAGGGTGGACAGTCGGGCAACACCTCAGGGATGCTGAAAGGGCTTCTCAGTAAGAGCGTCCCTGTTGCCCTGGTTCTGAGGACCCCCTGCCTCTAGGGCGTCTATTATTGTTACCCCTCTGCCTCTAGGGGTAAACTGACCACGTGTGTCCGGTGTAGCTCCTTGGGCTTTACGGAACCACATCTTCCCCTTCTGACCCTTGGGATATGGTCTAGAAGGAGTGGAAAACTGGACTCCAACGGCAGAAAGAGTTTTACCGTCTTGTTCACATCTGGTCAAAGTATCCTTCACCTGAGGTCCGAACAAAGCCGAACCGTCAAAGGGGTGTTGGTGAAGGACGCCTTAAAGGGGTCCAAAATTACACAGCCGCATCCAGGCTTGGCGTCTAAGAGCAACACCTGTGCCTGCGGCCCTGCTCGTTCCATCGGCTGCATAAGATATGAGCCGCATGGAGGAGTTAGATATCGAATTCAGGATAGCTAGCTGAGAGGCAATCTTTTCCTGAGCCCCAGCAGCTGAAGGATCCTGGACTACTTCTCCCAGTTCCTTGAGAATATCTCGTTGAAGCCTGGTGAAGTGACAAAGGTAATTCAGCGAACGCATTGCAAAGGTCGCTGAAGAAAACATCCGCTTTCCATACCTGTCCATGGTCCTAGAATCCTTATTAGGAGGATGGACAGGTACTGAAGGATCCGCCAGTTCCTTCTTAGTGGCCGCCACCACCATAGCATCCACAGAAACACCTTTGGACAGGAACTGTTTGTCCGAAGGGGCCGTGATGAACTTGGATGGTCTCCTAGGGACAGGTTCCACAGAATCTGGAGCCGCCCACGCCTTCCGAGCCACTACCTGCATGAGTGGGTTGAAAGGCGGAGACACCCAGGAGGTGGAGGGTCGGGATCCAAAAGCCTCCAGGTATACCGACTCATCCTCGGAGGGGTCAATGGAGGCCAATTCCCCTCTGTTTGAGGAGCTCAAGGATGTCTGAAAATGAGACATCCTCAGAGGGGGACCGTGGGGAACCCTCCGACTCATCTAAGTTGGTATCAGATGTAGTAGACTCAGGGAGTCTGTGTGTTTCCTCTTACCGTCCTCTTCCGAGGGGTTCCCCTGCAGGGTCAGGAGAAACCTCGGAAGAGGAGGAAATTCCCAGTGGGGAAACCTGGGGCGATGGATCCCTGGGCCTGAGAGCAAGAGGCTGGCAAGAGGCATCTGCAGGCACTGATGAGGGAGGAGCTAGAGGGATAGACCGTTGACCAGGCTCAGAGGCCAGGACACTCCTCATCACCTCAAAGGCTCCTCTCCCCGGGAGACCTGAACACACCCGCTCCGAAGAAACAGGAATGGTCGGCTCCAAGGAGAGAGAAGGCTCGAGGCTGATGTCGGCGCCGAGCTTACCAAAGCGAAGCTCCGAGGAGGGAGAGCGGGTCGGACAAGGGTCCGATGCCACTAGCCCCTCGGAGCCGACAGTGGAAACCCGACGACCGGATCCCTCCAAGGAAAGTCTCAAGGAGGAGATCGGAGCCGAGGATGACGGAGCCGAAGGATGTATCGGCTCCGGCATCGAAACAGTCGCTGTCCCAAGAAGCTCCGGCCCGAACTCTGGTGTGGAGTCGGAGGAGGAATCTCAAGAAATGGGGCTGTAGCCGAAGTCTGTTGAGACGGGCTATGGAGCATTTGGGCCAGTGCCTGAGACTTCAACAGCCTGCTTACCACCCTCTCCAAATCGTGGTCAGACAGCCTGGAAGATCTCGAAGATCGGCTCCGATGGCTCCGCTCCGACAAAGAGGAGACCCCGGGCCGAGTGAATACTTAGTATCGAAGGGACCGGGATCTCTTCGGGCGGAGCCATCGGAGCCGAAGTCCCTTGAACCCCAGATGGAGCCGAGGATCTCGGCTCGATGCTGGATAAAGTGTCGGCTCCAGCCGGAGCCGACAAGGCAACAGTAGTCAGGGTATCGGAGCCGGCGGCACGAACCCACTACTCTAGCAGAAGAAGCATCGGCTCCAGCCGGAGCCGATATCGGCTCCAGCGGGCGAGCCACCGGAGGAGGCTTGGACACTGTAGCCTGAGCCTTGGTGGTTTAAGAGGTTTTCCTGCCCCTTGCTTAGAGGAGAACCTTCAGGTTTTAACAAACCTCGGAGGATCAGTTTGTTCCTCCTTTCCTGCAGGACTCTCTGGCTAAAGGCATGACACAACGCACAGGAGTCCTGCAGGTGCAAAGGCCCCAGGCAATACACACAAGAAGTGTGACCGTCTGTCAGGGACATTTTCTGACAGCACTGGTCACACTTCTTGAAGCCTGAGACCTTGCCTTCCCTAGACATCCTAAAAGGATATACACAAACAGTCCCCACAAACACACAACTTAATCCCTACACAGACACACAGGAAGGGAATAACTTGGGGAACTAGGCCTGACTAAAACTTTAACTGAAAACACTATTTTAAAAGTTAAAAAGGAAGGGAATAGGGTGGGCTGTACTAATACAGGCTAACCTAACACTGAAGGGAAATTAAAACCCCTAACTAAACTTTTTTTCTTATTTAACAAGAAAAACTTACCTCAGCTGGCAAAGGAGACCTCTTTCGCTAAGCGGCAAACGAGATCTGAGGTAGTTCCGCCTTGCATCATGGGATATAGGGTTGCCTCGAGCTGGTAAAAGGAGTTCTCGAGCTAAAGCTAGTGCCGAGTCGGAGCCGAGGATCGGCTCCGAACCCATCCAGCAAGAATGAAGGCGAGATTGACAACTTAACATATGCATTTCAACTACAAATAAAAGGAAGATTTCAGAAAAGACTAAATGCAGGCAGCTAGTAAAACTGCAGTTTGCTGTACTTCTTTTTTGTCAAAATTACTTTTATTAAAATTAGCACTGTATTCCCACACAGGGCATATCCTGGCACTGCCTGCTGTATATGCCTTTTACTTATTGTTAACTGTTGTCTTTATGGCTCTTTTGCTAGGGAATTAGTTAACAAATACAATGGATCAAATCTGAACAGTGGCCATTTTGGACATAGCATAAGGACACTGTGCATACACATAAATCCTGAAGCTTCAGCATTACGAGCAGTCTCCCGGCCACAAGACCTTCGCTGCCATTACTTCACACATTCTCAGCTAATTAATTCTGGACAGGTCTGGGCCATATCTCAGCAGGCAAAACACAATGAAGCCGGCTCTATAAGCCTGCCTCAGAGCTTGCTAGAAAAATCTACTTGTTAAAACAGAAGAAGAAAGTACAAAAAAGAAACCCGAGCACTAGGAAACAATAATTACAAATCATTCCAAAAAACTGGAGAACAAAAGGTGTATTTGTTATGGGTAACGTATTAATTGATATTACTTACTGAATAATAAACATTATGCAAGGACTTCCCCATTTACAGGTTTAACAGTGTAGCTCACCAGGGCAGGCAGGAATATATCTTAACCACTTTAATGGGAAATAACAGAAGGTAACAGATCTCAGGACTGGCATTCTATTAAAAACTTCAAGCCTAATTTAACCATTGCTACACAGTGGGATAATACAGTCATTAAATGGAGACAACAAATTTTCATTCTTGTAGCTCTCATTGAGAATTCTAAGCACTTGTACAATACTGGCAAAGGAAGACTGGGAAAATCTTGTCTAAACAACCAAAAAAAGCAAATGGCACTGAATTTCTTAATTATACAAAAATTAAGAAAAAAGAACAAGACACAGTACAGTATTCAGGAAAAGATCAAACTAAACTATTGGCCTCTGTCAAGTGATATGAACTTTGAAGATGCTTTAGAAAATTAAAGTGGGGGATAACTGCAGGCAAGAAAGTAAGCTAAAAATGGCATGTGCTTTTTGCAGAGTCCGCAGTTCTGCTGGAGTGCTGCTATAACTCTGGTGAGCTGAGCAGCCTATCAACATGTTCCTTCCACTGATTTCATCTTATAAACAAAGGTGAAGGTTGAAATCCACTGAAAAAAAACTTTATGAATAGCCCTTAGAATGGCCATCAATGTGCACAGGTCAAAGATCATATGACAATTATTTCCTATTAGTGCTAAATAGGCTATTTTTACCTAGATGCCAAAATAATCAGCTGTTCTGCGTGGCAAAGTATAATAGCATACATTTTTAATTTAAAGGATGGAAATTAAACAAAGTTGAAGAAAACTGTTTTAAAAGTCGGGTACAGGAAATAGCTTAATGGCAGCAGATATCAGCTCGTCAGATGAAGAGTATTTCCCAATTTACAAAAAAATAACTAAAAGTGTCATGTTTTCATTTTCACTAGGCTGCAGCAAATAAACAACTCCTTGACGTTTCATTCTACAAGCAATACATACTATGGCCCAGCAATGTAAAGCAAGCATACAATCACATTGCACTCATGTAAACTATAAAATGAATAGTGTTCTTCTGAAGAAGGACAGAAGCAAAGGTGTGAAGCTGTGTGAACAGCTGTCACATAATGTGTTTTATCCAATCAGCAGAGATGAATTCTCTACGGATTCAGTCATAAATCTGTAAGCCATAATACCCCAAAAGATAAGCTCTTCTGAAAAATATCAAAATGCCCATGAGTTTAAGGACACTGAATACTACACTATCTAGCTTAGTAAAAGCCTGTTTTCTTTAATACAGGCAACAAAGCACAGTATTATTACATTATAAAAACAGATGTAATGAACCATTTTAATCCAGGTTTGCCAGCAGGGGAAAATACAGATGCCAAAGATGACTAGGTTTCTGATAAGGTGATTGCTACTATTACATGATTCAATTAATCTGTGGGTTTTATTACTACTGTAACAAACAATCTCCATGATGACCCTCAAAGTCTCACAAACCCAGTACGTCAATATACTGGGTCCAAAAACAAATAATGAGGAAACTTCTCTGTGTGGAAGATCTAAGATTCTCTAGAATTCAGGCACCTAATAAAAACCATACTGTGAATATGGGCGTGTCTTCGTTGAAGGTTGTGCGTCAGGGCTGGCAACTCGGTACGTAAAAATCAACTGCCACTCATTAGCGGACCAGAGTTCCGCTGTGGCGACCCCTAACCAGGAAAAGCCGAAAGTCACAACAACTGTGAATATCCCACCTAATAACAAGTGGTAGAAATACTTTCTTTAAAAACCTTCCAAAGTATAAATCCACTAATGAAAGTAAGAAAGCACAAGCTAGTTCAAGTCAAATCTTCTTTACTGAAGACACACAAACAAGCGATCCAAATAGTAGCTGAAAAAACAGAATAAAGTGTAGAAATTCACCTTTCCATTTATATACCTGTTTAAAAGGTTGTTTAAAAGCATGGGAGTGGTTTACAGGGGTAGCTTTGTTCTTATTACTACTGTCAAATGTAAAGTTGGACAGAAATGCATAGGTAATAGTTAAACTGATTTACTCATCCTTACCAAGAACCATTCGGATACGGTGGTTGAGATGACATGGGAAGCAGAATGACTTCAATCTGTCAATGACTAGTGTAAAGGTGGCCAGCTACTACCAAATGTATACCGCAAAATATCCAACATCCAATCAATTTAAAGTAAATAGTGGGCTGGTCTCTAAATAATTATAAAATGGCCAATTTCAAAAAGAATTGGTTAAGACAATTAAGTAGCCGCTGTTGTTATACTGATGTTTATACAACTGTCACACACTGAGTAGTCAGATAAGCCCGAATGCGACCAAGCTCAATACAGATACTATCTTATAAAGAAAAAACAAACAAACAAAAATCTCCTGCTGGACTTTCTTAGTAGTGTCAGTGGCTCAAAAGGTAACCAATTCACTGTTAGTGCCAAAAGACCAGAAGACTGTGTTTTAGTCCTACATCAGGTGACTGGATTCATTTTTCAGTACTGGCACTGCAGCATGTAGGGAGCGGGGAGCAGAAGGTGCCATCTTTCGGATGAGACATTAAACCAAACCCCTATCTGCTTCAGGTGGTGAGTTGCTCAAGTGGATTTGAAATATTTTACAGCAGTTATTGAAAACAGCAGGGGAATTTCCCTATTACTCTGGTTAAAATTCCCCTAGTCATTATGAATATCACCTGAGGTCTCCCATGAAAACAGGCCAGTGCACCAGTAGGAAAACTTGACCAACAAAACTTAGAATTTTATATATTTATTTATATACATATATAACAGCCAAGTTATTCAACAGCTTCTATAAAATAAATAAAATCAAATAAATTGTGAAGACACTGCAAGCATTGGAAAGACGAGATAAAATGTCTTGGCTGTCTACTGGACATGTCACAGCCAGGATCTGCACAACAGTGCATGTGCATACATGAGCCCAAACACAGGAACATGCATGCACACAGATAAAGAGCGACTTTAAATGCTCCAAGTTTGAGTGTATAAGCTAAATACACAACTTCAGTTATTTCCCCAAATGCCACCTGCCAAATCCCCTTCTGTATCTGTTTTGCCACCAGTTTCCAAACCAAAGAAACTGCCAGAGAAAACTATAATGTTGAAACACCACTAAAAAGAATTAAAAAATTTAGCAACAAAACATACCTCATGACTATGACAGGCAAATCTTCTCTGAAAGATTATACAGACAGGAGCATTTCTCCATCATCTGCTGCAAATTAAATGTCAGGTACTTGACCTTTAGTGTTTGGGTAAATGATCTGTGAAACACATATCTTAGAGACCAGTGTTTACATTTCTGCCACCTGCACTGTATACATGTGCATGTGTGTGTGTGTGTGCATGTGTGTCTGTCTGTCTGTGGCACAGAAACACAGACATTCTGAAAACAAGCAGCTCCACCTAATCTTGCATGCTTAATATGGCCAAATAACACCTGTGACCTCAACAAAGGCAACAGTGTTGCCAACAGTTTCAGTAATACTGGGTTTTTTTCACTATGGAAAATCCTCCCTCCTTCCTGACTTTCTCAGCAGGGAAATGTTTTGTCTGCCTTGGAAGATTCTAAAAGAGATTTAGGTGTGTGTGTGCGCGGGCACAGTATATTAGGAGTGGGATATTCTGCACTAAGAAAGTAAAACAGAATTCTTAATCCGTCTCCCTTGTGTACTTCTACAACATGAAAATACACAGGAAAGAAAAACAAAATAAGAAAAGAGAGTAGCCATTGGCAGTAATTAAGCAATAATGCATGGACAGATATAGTGCCACCACAGCTGATTAACTGGAATACTAAACCACACTCAAGAGTGCAATTGTTTTTAACTTCTTATGACTATGTTAAAGGCGAGTTTAAATGGGTTACTGCCATTAGAGTGGCGGTTTCAGGCTTTTTAGACAAACCAAGGATATCCTTTATCCAGCAAGAGTCACCAGAGGGAAGTGACATTACATTCATACAATATCACTTGACTTTAGCTGAAACAGTTTGTAAATTAAAGTCTTCATTCATTTTTATTGTGCCATTATCTGTTTGAAGTTGATAAGAGAAACTGATTTTAATACTTCTGTACAAGAACACGCTGTACTCAAGAAAAGCAGTGTGTTTGCTCTGCTTCTCAACCAAAATCACATTTGTACCTTCATTGTCTCTGGCGATTCGTTCCATTAGCTCTGAAGTATGAACGCTGCTAGGAAAGGTTGCACTAAAAGAGACCTCCAGTATTCAGCACTGCACAGCATTTAAATTTACAATTCCTTGTGTATTTTTTTGCAGTGGTCTCCAATATGTGTGCCCAGGCAATCTGGTTTTAGTTACTGCAGCATCAGCATCACATTGTTTTTTTACATGCCACATTTTAAATTTATCAAACAGAATATGTTATGACATCACACTGATGTTTGGAAGTATTCAGTCATCCTTTAGGCTTGTTATAGTAGGCATTGCAAAGTGTTTCTCAGCTGCCGGAGACAGAAGAAAGGTATAGATAACATGCAGCCTCATGGTGTGAAGTCTACATGCCCCTTCTCCTCTTGGTGTCAGACCAAAGGTAAGTCAATGAAAGATTAATTGCGTGTGGATTGGGCATGCCTTAGTGATGAAATATGAGAAGCTTACAGTTGACAGGATGAGGGAAACTGAAGGGCCATTTCAGGAATTCCTGTGATCAGACTGAATAGCAAGGCAAGAATCACACAGTGCTCTATAAGCAGCAGGCATAGTTCTCCTCGGACTTAGTTTTGCATGCCTGTCCTCCTTGTCTCCCTGTGACACGTGGACATGCTGCTCATCTTTTGGCTGGGCCCCCATGTGTGATTGTTGTAAAGGGCAACTCATCAGCATTCTTTACTTAGAATAAGGAAAGTACAGTTGTGGACACTTACCATAAATGTAGAAGTTTGAGTGTATTCACTGTTGCAGTCATCACACTTGGGTTATCTACCCACAGGTAGCCCTCAGTCGGCCCAAATAACAGAGTCTTGGGATTTCTGCGTCAGATGCTGTCGTCTCTTCCATGATGTGAGGTTGTCAGGGGTATAAAACATGCAGCCGACGCCATTACATCAGTTTTTCTTGTCCCAGATGTCAGGAGACCCCAAAATAGGATGCAATCAAATGGTGTGGAACACCTCCAGTAAAAAGTAAACACCATTCCATAAGATATGGCCAAAAAAAGGACAGGTAGAAAGTATAGAAAGACAGGGGGCTGGAGGGTAGGTAACCAGGACTGCAACAGTGAATACACTCGAACATCTACATTTATGGTAAGTGTACACAACTGTACTTTGTTCTTCATGATTCACTGTTGCAGTCATCACACTTGGGTTGATTCCCAAAGCTGAGAAAGGGTGGAGGCAGTCAAGAAGTAGTAGGGCTGGCTAGCAGGCCTTGTAAGACTGCTGTGGCAAATCCAGCTCTGGATTTAGAAAAGATAGGTAAGTGGTAATGCTTGGTGAAGGTGTGTACAGAACTCCAGGTTGCAGCTTCCAGGATGCCCCTGGTAGGGATTCCCCTGAGAAAAGCTGTAGAGGTTGAGGTAGCCCTAGTGGAATGAGCCCTGATCCCCTGTAGGGTAGGTTTTCCATGGTGTTTGTAGCAGAAATGGATGCAGTGTGCTATCAATTTAGAAATGGTTTCGAAATTACCTTGCCCTCTGCCCCTGTAGCAAAGCTGACTAGCAGCTGGCCAGATTTTCTGAAAGGTTTAGTCCTGTCAAGGTAGAACATGAGCTGTCTGTGCACGTCACGGAGTGCAGGATCCTGTCCACTTTATTCTGAGGATTAGGAAAAAAGGTTGGCAAATGGATGGAATGGTTTAAAGCCACACTGGATACCACCTTGGGCATAAAAGATGGGTTAGTCCTGAGGAAAACCCTGTCTGTATGGAAGATAATGAAGGGTTCCATAGCCATAAGGGCCTGTAACTCAGACACTCTTCTTGCTGAAGTGATGGCTAGCAGTAAGGCTGTTTTCCAAGAGAGGAATTTTAACTCTGCTGTAGCAGCAGGCTCAAAAGGGGAAAGCGTGAGCTTCTCTAGTACAAAGTTAAGGTCCCAGGCAGGAGTGGGAGCTCTCCTTAGGGGTCTTAAATTGGTAGCTCCTCTCAGGAAATGTTTGATCAGAGGGTGAGAGAAGAGGGGTGACTCAGTATTATAAGGAGCTGAGATGGCAGAGGCATGAATCTTAATTGATGAGAAGGATAGGCCTTTATGGAGCAGCTCTGCTAGGTAATCTAGGATTTGAGGCAAGGAGGGCACGGCTGTATCCTTCCCTTGATACTGGCTCCAAGAACAGTATCTATTCCACTTTTCTGAATAGGATTTCCTAGTATTGGGCCTCCTGGCCTCAAGGATAACATCCAGCACCTGTTTGCTGAGGGTTGCTGGTGATGTTTTCAGGGAATAAGCCAGGCTGCCAGATTCAGGGTTTGCAGCTGAGGATGCAAAAATCTGTCCCTCCTGCTGGGACAGCAGAGAGGGTGTCTGATGTAGGTGCCAGGGTGGCACTGCTGTCAGACTACAAAGGAGTGGGTACCAGTGTTGGCTTGGCCAGTCTGATGCAATAAGTATTGTCCTTGGCCTGTCCTGTTTGATCTTGAGGAGTACTTCTGGAAGGAGGGGCAGAGAGGGAAGGGCGTAGATTGAGAGGTTTTCCCATGTGAAGGATAGGGAATCTACTTTCCAAATTTGGCTGTGGGGAGTTCTGGTGCAAAATTTGTTTAGTTGATGGTTTTGGGGGGACACAAAGAGGTCCACCTCTGGTGTCCCCCACCTGTGTATTAGAAGTTTGAATTAGTTTGGTTCCAGAATCCATTTGTGTGGGTCCATTACATTTCTGCTTAAGTCGCCTGCCAGTGAATTTTGTTTGCCTGGCAGGAATTGAGCTTACATGTGCACTTGGTTGCTTAAGGCTGTGTTCCACAGAGCCATGGCTAACCTGCAGAGTGGGTAGGAGTGAGTTCCCCCCTGCTTGTTTAAGTACCACATAACTGTGGTGTTGTCTGTCTTTATCAGGAGTTGTCATGGCAGGATAAGGTATTTGATGGCTGTCAGTGCATTCTGTACAGCTAACATTTCTTTTTGATTGATATGCAGGTGAATTTGTCCTGGGCTCCATTTGCCTGCCATGTGAGCCCCCCCCCCCATGCATAGTCTGATGCATCTGTTGTCAAAGTTTGGATGGCATGGGGTTGTGAGAAAGGGAGTCCCTTGTTGTGGTTGCAAGCCTCTGCTGACCAAAGGAACTCTGTCCTTAGGCAAGGAATGATAAGTATCACTGTTTCCAGGTCCTGGGAATGTTGACAACAGAGACTTTTTAAGTATCACTGAAGTTTCCTCATATGCAGTCTTGCATATGGAATCAGTAGAATACATGAGACCATGAACCCGAGGGCTTGCAGTATTTTTCTTGCGGATAGCTGGGTTTGGGTGGCCAGTAGTTTGAAGTAATTTGTCAAATAAACCTGCTTTTCTGGAGTGAGGAATGCCATCTGAGAAGTTGTGTTCAAGCTTGCTCCCAGGAATGCAATCTTTTGGCTGGGTACCAGATGTGATTTCTTTTTGTTGATGGTATACCCGAGAGAAGTTAGGAGTCTCTTTACAAACATCAGGTGCTGAAGTATCAATTCCTGACTGTCCACCTGAATCAGGCAATCATCCAAGTATGGGTAAATTTGAATATTTCTCTGCCTACAGTATGCAATGGCTGGAGCCAGGCACTTTGTGAATACCCTGGGAGCAGTAGATAAGCCAAAGGGAAGCGCAGAGAACTGATAGTGCATAGAGCCTGCCCTGAAACGTAGACATTTCCTGCAAGATTCCCTTATGGGGATGTGCAGATAAGCTTCTTTTAAGTCTAGGGTGACTAGCCAGGAGTCCTTGGCTAACATGGGAAGGAGCTGCTGGAGTGTAAGCATTTTGAATTTGGTACTACCAGGAAGGCGTTTAGGATTGAAAGATCCAGAATAGGGTGCCAAGAGTTCTCTTTTCTAGGCACCAGGAACAGCCTGGAGTAGAAACCCTGTCCCCTTTGCTCTGTTGGCAGAGGTTGAATAGCCCTGATACTGAGAAGAGAAAGTACTTGCTTTTGGGCCTCTGTCCACTGGTTTGAAGGAAGGTCTGGCAATCCGCTTGGGGTTGGCAGAGAATGGAAATAGAATCTGTATCTCTGGGATACAATGTTCAAGACCCATCGGTCCTGGGTAATATACTCCCAGGTTTTTGCATGCAGGGCGAGTTTTCCTTCTAGGGGTCCAAGTATTTGGGCATGGCTGGGAAGGATTAAGGACAAGTCATTGTGAACTTTTTCCATAGGGTGTGGCTTACCACTCCCAGTTTTTGAGGAGGGAGCACTCCATTGGTTAGATGTGTGCATACCCTGAGACTGTAGTCTTTGTGGTCTGTTGCCCCTGGGTTTGGGCTGAGAAGGTCTGGAAGGGACTGGAAAGGACCATTTTTCTGAAGGCCAATGCCTACTAAATCTAGGTGGCTGTACCTGTAAGAAATATTTAACAGTTTGCATGGATTTAGCTTTTTCCTCCATCTTTTTAAGAACTTCTGCTTTAGAGCCAAACAAACATTCTTGGTTCAATGGAGTATCAAGTAATTTTGCCTTGACATGGTCTGGCAAGATTTGTTCCTTCAGCCAAGCACAACAATACCAGAAAAGTGTAGTGTCCCAGAAATCACAGACACACAGGTGAAAACAGCCCTTTCAAAAGCCAAAAACACAGCATCAATGGGGCCAGATGGTGTCCCAAGATGAGTCTTGCACGAACTACAGAACGAACTAACCCCCCACCTAAACACGCTGTTCAACCTCAGCCTCTCCACAGGCTATGTGCCCATAGAATGGTGCATAGCAACGGTTATTCCGCTCCACAAAGGAGGGGCCACAACTGACACTGGTAACTATCGCCCCATAAGTCTGACTAGCCTGGTCTGCAAGGCTATGGAGCGCATCATCATGGAACTCATTAACAAAGACATTGGGAACCTCCAAACCCTTGACCCGACCCAGTTCAGCTTTGTTAAGGGCAGATCATGCCTACTAAACCTGGTTGACTTTTATGAGACAGTAATCAATGCCACAGACGAGGGAAAGGTGGTTCACACAGCCTACCTTCACCTCGCCTAGGCGTTCAACACCATTCCTCACTCAGGTATTATAGAAAAACTCACCAGCCTGAACATAAACCCCTACGTCACAAGATGGGTTGATAACTGGCTTACAGACAGAACTCACGCGATAAGAAAAATAGTCTCCAGGTCCGACTCCAAACCAGTCACAAGTGATGTCCCACAAGGCTCGGTCCTGGGACCCCTACTGTTCGGCATATACTTCTCAGAAGTACAGGCAAACACAGGAGGACTATGTCTAGCCAAGTTCGCCGATGACTGCAAACTGGGAGCCATAATTGACACTCCAGCTGACACGGACATCCTCCAAAAAGGCCTTACTGAGACAGACAGCTGGTGTCAAAGTCATGGCCTCAAGCTAAATGCCAAAAAATGCATAGTCGTCCCATTTGGGAAAAACAAAACACCCACAAATTACCACATAGGTGGCAGCCCCCTTAATACAGAAGAGGTAAAAAGAGATCTGCGGACCCAGGTAGATAGTAATCTCTCCTTTGACAATCACATTGCCAAAGTAGTTAGGAAATCCTTCTATGTGGCCCATCTAATTACTAAAGGGTTTGCATCTATAAATAAAGAGGTTATAGTGCCCCTCTACTCATCACTCATTAGACCTATCATAGAGTACAATGCCCCATTTGGGATGTACCTCACAGGACACTTCCAACAGCTGGAAAGACCACAAAAGTACCTCATCAAGAGGATTACTGGCCTCAAACATATGTCCTATGCAGATCAACTGTAAAAATTTTGCCTGTACTCAGTGGCATATTGCTTACTCAGAGGTGATCTCTGCCTGACTTACAAAGCCATGTCCAACTCAGAATTGATGGACATGCTCCACCTAAAGAAATCCAAGTCACTACGAGCCACGCGCTCTAGTGAGCTAAGCCTTGCCACAATAAATAAGACATGCTGGAGGGATAGATTCTTGTCACAGAGACTCCCCATGCTTTGGAACAAAATTCCTGTCTACATTAGGCAGAGCCTCTCACTAACACTCTTCAACAGAAACCTTGATGAGTGGATGGGTAACAGAAAATACACCCCTGGGATCACTGCACTGGCTCTGCTTGACAGAGGCTCAGTTAATTAATCAATGGGGCGGTGAAAGCAGACACACTCTGGCTAAGCTTATAAATGCCCCCGGACAGATAGGTTCATAGGTAGGTACTAGGCTATGTCTTCTCAGAACAGACCCAGTGACAGCAGCCCTGCAAGATGCTTCTAAGGCATCAAAACTACACTGCAAAGTATGTTTACCAACTTTGTTTGCAGAATGCATTAAGTCTTGTAAGTCTTTATTTTCTGCACAATCAGGAATCAACAACATTTTTTGTTTAATTAGATCAATAATATGCTGCTGGTACTTCAACATGTGAAACTGGCAATTTAAAGCCCTGATGGCAAGAGTTGCAGAGGTATATACCTTCTTACCCCATCTGTCTAGAGCCCTAGAATCCCTGTCCGAAGGGGTAGGGTTTTTGGCTGTAGAAGCCTTAATACCTTTAGGTCCCTGGGAAATGGTCTCTGGATCCGCAGTGGGATTTTTAAAGAGAAATTTGAGAGAGTCAGGTACTATCTGTCAGGCTTTCTAGGAGCAGGTAGTAAAGTATCAAGGGTAAGGCTGGACTCCATGAAGACATCACCTGCAATATCCAGGACAGGGGGAATGGCTACAGCCCTATGCTGAGGCAAGTCTAAAAATTCCGAGTCTCTTTTTGGAATGTGGGTAGTCCTGGCATTCCCAGCGGAAATGCTCTTTTAGGGTATGCAAGATTTCACTGAAAGAAAGGTCCTCTGGGGGGGGGGGGCTGAGGGAATTGAATCCTCTGCATCTGAGTCCTCATAGGTAGATAAGGGTATGTCCTGGTAATCACAGGGTTCAAAGTCATCAGACTCATAGCCTGAAGAATCATAAGGAAAATTAATTATTTGTCTTTTAGAGGGGGAAGGCTGACTTCCCCTAATTAAAGTAATAAGGTCTTCGGCCATTCTAAGCATTTGTTTCTGTGGCATGGGAGCTTGAGAATGTGCTTTGGTCATCGGTTTCCTAGGCGTAGTGTGAACTCTGGGACTGAGAAATTCGGTAGATTTAGTCATTAACAAAGTAGTCTGTTTAATACGAACATTGGAAGGTCTGAATACATCCTCAGAAGCCGGTGCCTGCTCCGGGCCCATCCAAGGTAGAGACATCCACAGGTTCCATAGTCAAAGAAGCATCTCGCAGCATACCGGACTCCAAATAGGTCTCAGTAGAGGCCTGCGAATCTGTGGAAGTGGGTAACAGGGGCTGCGAAAATGCCTCACTGAGTACCGGCAGACTGGCGACTAGATTAACAGAAGCGTCGTCGGCAGTTTTGGACCTATGTGGTCTGTCTCTGTCTTTATCTTTGCATTTTTTCGGAGGATCGGTAGTCAGATGGCTTACCGAAGCCATTACAGAATACGGAGAACAAGAGCGAAGGAACTTAGAGACAAAAATAGCCCAACGACAAATAGTTTGGGCATTGAACAAGAGACAAAACCAACAGCAAGGGACATCAGGGTCTGGGCCTAAACAGGTGATGCAATAAGAATGAAAATCTCTGTGAGGTATTTGCTTTCCACAGGCAAGACAATTGTTAACTTTTTCTGACATCAGTTAGAGCAAGAAAAAAGGATCCCTAATGGGGTATTAGCTTTAGAAGACTTCAGGTTTGAAACTCGAAAAGCGAAAATTTCAGGTAGCTGCCGACCGGCACTTGCGAACTGCTTCTGCTTCGGGCTCCCGCATGGCAAGAAAAGCTAATGGCGTCGGCTACATGTTTTATACCCCTGATGACCTGACGTCATGGATGAGGTGACAGCATCCAATACAGAAATCCCAAGACTGGTATTCAGGCCGACTGAGGGCTACCTGCAGGCAGATAACCCAAGTGTGATGACTGCAACAGTGAAACACAAAGAACATCTGCTCATCAGCCCCCTGACACAGTGACAGGATAGCAGTGCTCATCAGTCCCCTGGCACAGTGACAAGGTGGCAGTGCTCATCAGCCCCCTGGCACAGTGACACGGTGGCAGTGTTCATCAGTCCCCTGGCACAGTGACAGGGTGGCAGTGCTCATCAGCCCCCTGGCACAGTGACAGGGTGGCAGTGTTCATCAGCCTCCTGGCACAGTAATAGGGTGGCAGTGCTCATCACCCCCCCTTGCACAGTGACAGGGTAGCAGTGCTCATCAGCCCCCTGGCACAGTGACAAGGTGGCTGACTGTGCTGCCAGCGGAGACGGTTCCAGTGTTCAATGCCACTTCTGTTTTCTTGGGGGAAGGTGTAGGTTTGCAGGGTTTTATCACTGCCAGGCACCCTCCAGTAGAAACTGGAGGATGACTGTCTGCACACTGCTTATTTATAGCCCTGATGGGAGTGTTGGAAATGACACCTGATAAACACACACATATGATCACGTTGTGCTTTGCATAAGGAGTCACTGAATGCCCTTTCCTCCCTCTCCCCAGATAGGAATGGTCTAACCCCCAAGCTGTGTTTTCATAAGTAATAGAAAACAAATTTCCGGTTTCTATAGTGACATCCCTTTCTTGCACTCTGCAAGAGTTACCTGGGAAACACTATGATTTTTTTCTTAGGATGTCCAACATATATACACAGTCATTGTTTACACAGGTTAATATGTATGTAATAGGCTAGCTACCCTTGTGGGTCATTTTAATCCTAGCCAATTTCCTTTTTTGTGCTTGCTTTAAACTATTCCATTTAGACAGAGGTTGGCCTTATCCATCCCATGGTCGATAATTACATATTACCCTTAATGAGAATAACTAGGATCATACCATAGATACTTTGAAGGGACTCATCCATCAGATAAAGCATTTAGGAGGTGCCTCTGCCCATTAGTAGTACAGGGGGGCAGAACGGGGGTAAATTCTGTGCTTTCCATCCACAGAGCCAAGTTACAACTGAATATGGACAAGGACAAACTTTGTTTTATGTGGATGGATAGTCTGATCCAGAGCAGTGGTATCTTCTGTGAGATATAACTGTCCCACCAAACTGTTTGGTGTTACAGACGAGGTTTAGATCCCTAGACAGAGTATTCCTGATGCCATTTGGCTTGCTGATGTGCAGGAAATACATTAGTACTGGGTCAGAGGATGCCTTATATATCAAACAGAGGTCAACTCTTAGCAGTTTGTAGGACACAAAGTACAGTGACAGGGCTTTGAGTCAGTCCATGTAGGACATGTCATTTTGGCCTTGTATCCTTTTAGTAAGGAATGTTTGAGGGGCCTTCCACTTGCTGCATGTGTCTGAACATATGCCAAAGGGGGCGTTACATTCAATGACTGGCCTAATGAGAAATGAGTAAAGGGGGACAATGACATCCCTAGATCTAGACACAATCCCTTTATTTATAACCTGTGCAATATAGAAGGCCTTTCTTACAACAATGGACAAATGTTGGTCAAAAGTTAGGTCATTTTCCACATTAGTTCCTAAATCATGAACAACTGAGTCAACACTTTGGGGTGTACTGTCAATGTGATAGTTCCCTGGGGAAGATGCTTACCAAAGAATAAAATAATGCACTTTTTGACATTTAGTTTCAGTCCATGATGTTGGCACCAGCTATTTGTTTGGGACAATCCTTCCTTAAAGATGGCTAAGTCATTTGGGGATTTAATGACTGTTCCAAGATAGCAGTCATCTGCAAACTTAATCAACTAGAGCCCTTTGGTATTGACTTTTACTTCAGAAAAGTAGATGGCAAAACAGGATAGATCCCAGCATAAACCCTGGCGGACTGGTTTCTTTGTGGAGGTAACTTCCTCTATTTTGATTTCCTGTGGAGGTAACTTCCTCTATTTTGATTTCCTGTGTCCTATCTGTGAGCTAGTTGGCAGTCCAGTGGGTAACATAATGGTTTACTCCCAGTTTATTTAGTTTTTCTACTATGCCTGAGTGGGGAACTGTGTCCTAAGTTTTGACCAGGTCAAGGTATGTGGTGTGTACTATTATGTCTTCATCTATTGCTTCAGTGACCTTTTCAAAAAAATCCACCAGGATGAGTAAAGCAAGACCTGCCCACAATTACCCTACCAAAAATATTTTTAATGCTTATTGTGGAGGGTTTGTACACTCTCACCTCCCAAATAAAATGATGCCACTTGTCTTTGGTTACCCCCTCCACTCCCTCAGTTGTACAGCAGATCCTTTACCTCCCACTATGTAATACATTCATCACTGTCCAGACTGTCCGACTAAAATGTGTAGTAGCAGTCTCATCATTACTATGATGACTTGCTGTAGTACGATATGCCGTAATGGAGCATAACAGAAGATTTGGGATTATGGTACTTATGCAGCTGATTTACCATGTTAGTGTGGATTATGTACACCATACAAAATCCACGTATGTGTGCACAAATCTTCAACAAGCAAGGCAGACAGATATTTCATCTGGCAAGGAGATGAGGTTAGCAAAAGCACCTTTGAGTATATGCTACCCCCTCCATATAGCATATTTTAAACAGTATCAAGGGTCCGGTGTCTTCATGTAGTGTCACAGAAGCAGCTGAGACTACAAGAGTGTTCAACACTATAATGGTCTCCAGTCACTAGCACTGTGGCCCTTTTTCTTTGCATATTAGGAGGGGGAAACAGCTTAACAGAATGCTGTTTAAACCCTGTACTCCTTAATCCACAGTACCATGTCCTTCTAGCTGTCCGTTTGTACATTGCGTACTCCCTCCCGATGCTGGCAAGGTGCAGCAGTAAGGCAGTATGTCCTATTTTCATGACCAGAATTTTCATGAATTCTGTTACTCCCCAAGGTGCAACTACTTGATACAAATTATACTTCACAGCTACATGTGCATTTAATTGGAAACTTTGGCACTCATCAAATAACTATTTTAGAACATACACTGATAAAAATAAGACTAAGAAGCAGAATAACCAAGTAAAAATGAAACGATGCTTTCCCCAGTTACATGTTAAACAGAGAGGAATTTAAGGAATGGGTAGTGGAAACGATTCATGAATTATTTGGGAAGCTAGAAATGTATTCAAAGTAGATAGATAGTGAGTGGGATAAAATGAAAATGAAGTTTAAAGACCGAGTAGAAATAAAAGAGAAACAGATCTGGTTAACAAGTAATAAGGATTATTTAGAGGGGTTGAAAGGTTAACTTACTGCAGAATAAGGGGAATCTCTCAGAACAAGAAAGGAGCAACCACAGTGCTAAAGGGAAAAACAAGAGAGTACTTCAATAATATGTGCAAGTTTAGTAAGGAAAGGAAGCTGTTAAGTGACTATTTTTTGATTACTCCAGATCACAGAAAGTTGTAGTACAACAACTTAGGCAACAAAAAGTTGAAAGGGCTGTCACCAAGTTTGGGGAACCTGTGACAAGAAAAATAACCAAAGATCCTATAGAGGTATTAGAAATACTCCGGAAATTTTAGGAAAATTTACATAAAGCAAAGGAATGTGAAAAAAAAGGCATAAATGGAAATATTTATGGAAAATTTAATAATACCAAGGTTGGAGGAAGATGAGGCTCAGCGATTAGTAGCCAAGAGGAAGATACGAGATAAAATGGTGATGCAAACAATCAACTGCGAAGTCTCCAAGAGCAAACTATACTCCTGTGGAAGTTTGGAAAGTGGGAGGGAAGAAAAATGAGAAAAATCTGGGAGATTCTGTTAAGGAGTATTTTAAAAATGGAGGAAATACCCAGCATCTTGGAAGAAAGCTGTGGTGGCGGTATTAGATCCAGCTTCATGTAGACAGATTTCAATTTCAAACCATGACTATAAAGTGTTTATGTCTATACTAGCTAAGAGAATGGCAAAGGTGTTGCCAAAATTGATAGTGCGGTTTTGTGAAGGAAAGGCAAACATTTGACAATATTAATAGAACATGATGATCCACAGGGGAAGCAGAATATAAGAAAATACCACTGTTGTTGGTGGGTCTTGATACAGAGAAAGCATTCAAGAGTGTCATCTGGGATTCTATAAATAAGATATATGAAAAGTCATAGGCAAGAAAGAATAGTTGTGTAAAATCTTACCATAACCATAGATGTCCTTCTCTTCTGTGTTGCAGTATTCTGTCCCTCCTGCCTCCCCCCTCACAGCTTGCTCTCTCCTAGGATGACTACCTTTTTTGTTTGGCCTTTGGACTCTTGTTCCTCATGAGGATAACTTATTCTACGGATGGTATGTGCGGATGTCCCTTTTATGACTGACGTGGTCAGTACTTATGTGTGACGTCCCACGTACTGGCAGTGGCTATAAGCTTTTGTATACAGGCCGGACATTGGATGGATGGGCGGAATACAACCCATATGAAAGGAATACTGCAACATAGAAGAGAAGGACATCTATGGTTATGGTAAGATTTTACACAACTATTCTATGTCGTTTTATTCAATGCTGCAGTATTCTTTACATACTGGTGACAGCAAACGCTGGACAGGGACTCGGGGAGGAGGAATAATATATAGAAAAATTATGAGGACCCATTTTCCAGAAAACCAGGCAAGATTGCTCTGGCAAAACCTGCCTTGGCCCTGAAAATATTACTTAGCTTACAATGTTTAGTGAATGTATGAACTGATTTCTAAGTGGCAGCTTCCAAAATGGATTGAGTGTTCACACCCTTGAAAAAAGCCCGAGGATGCAACTTTTCCAGTGGAGTGGGCTTTCACAGAAGAAGATAAGGGTTTTCCATGAAGTTGATAAAGTACAATGGCCTTAGAAATCCAAGAAGAGATAGTTTTCTAAGAAACAGGCAACCCTAGAGCCCTTGGATGAAAGGGCACAAAAAGTCTTATCAAATTTCCTAATAGACTTTGTTTTGTCCAGATAAAATCTAAGCTGTCTATGCACATAAAGGGAATGCAAAATCCTCTCATTAGGAGATTACAGAGATGGTAAAAAATAGGCAGCTAAACAGTTTGACTTAAAGAGAGGTCATTAACCACTTTAGGCATAAAAGAAGGATTAGTTCTCAAAGAAACCCTGTCCTTATGGAAAACTAAGAATGGTGGTGAAGCCACTAATGCCTAGATCTCACAAATCCTTCTGACAGAGGCAATGGCTACCAGAAGCATTGTTTTCTAAGTACAAATTTTAAGAGAAGCTGAAAAGTACAGTTGTGTACCCTTACCATAAATGTAGATGTTTGAGTGTAGTCACTGTTGCAGTCATCACACTTGGGTTATCTGCCTTGCAGGTAGCCCTCAGTCGGCCCAAATACTAGAGACTTAGTATTTCTGCTTCGGATGCTGTCGCTCCTGGAGTGACGTTAGGTCGTCAGGGGTATATAAAAACAGACAGCCAATGCCATTACATCAGTTTTTCTTGCCCCAAATGTCAGGAACCCCCAAATAGGGAGCTAGGTTATGGTGTGGAAACACCACCAGTAAAAAGTAAATACCAATACTAGTAGAAATAGCCATAGAGAGGAGAGAGAGATAGATAGAGAAAACCAGGGGGCTGGTGGGACTGCAACAGTGAATACACTCGAACATCTACATTTATGGTAAGTGTACACAACTGTACTATGTTCTTTGTGTTTTACTGTTGCAGTCATCACACTTGGGTGAATTCCCAAAGCTGAGGAAGGGGTGGAGGCAGTCAAGAAGAGTTAGGGCTGGCTAGTAGGCCTTGCAACACTGCTGTAGCAAAATCTGCCCTGGATTTGGAAAAGATAGGCAAGTGGTAATTCTTGGTGAAGGTGTGTACAGAACTCCAGGTAGAAGCTTCCAGGATGTCCCTGGTAGGGACTCCCCTGAGAAATGCTGTAGAGGTAGATGTTGCCCTAGTGGAATGTGTTCTAACCCCCTGAGGTTTTGGTTTTCCATGGTGCTTGTAGCAAAAATGGATGCAGTGTGCTATCCATTTGGAAATGGTTTGTTTTGAAATGGCCTTGCCCTCTGCCCCTGTTGCAAAGCTGACTAGTAACTGGTCAGATTTTCTGAAAGGCTTAGTCCTATCAAGGTAGGATCTGAGCTGTCGGTGCACATCCAAAGAATGCAGGATCATTTCCCCTTTATTTTGAGGATTAGGGAAGAAGGTTGGGAAATGGATGGATTGATGGAGAGCCACACTGGACTCTTTAGGCATGAATGAAGGGTTAGTCCTGAGGGAGACCCTGTCAGCATGGAAAATAATGAAGGGTTCCACAGCCATCAGTGCTTGTAAGCTCAGACACTCTTCTAGCTGAAGTGATGGCTAAAAGCAAGGCTGTTTTCCAGGAGAGGAATTTTAACTCTGCTGAAGCAGCAGGTTCAAAGGGGGGAAGCATGAGCTTTTCCAGTACAAAGTTAAGATCCCAAGCAGTGGTGGGTGCTCTCCTTGGTGGCCTTAAGTTGTTTGCCCCTCTCAGGAATTGTTTGATGAGAGGGTGAGAGAATAGAGGTGGCTCAGTGTTGTAATGAGCTGAGATGGCAGAGACATGGATCTTAATGGAGGAGAAGGATAGGCCTCTGTGGAGTAGTTCTGCTAGGTAATCCAGGATTAGAAGTAAGGAGGCCAGTGCTGTGTCCTCTCCTTTCGACTGAATCAAAGAACAATACCTTTTCCACTTATTAGCATAGGACTTCCTTGTACTGGGCCTTCTGGCTTCAAGGATGATGTCCAGCACCTGATAGGGTTGCTGGTGAGGTATTCAAGGAATAAGCCAGGCTGCAAGATTTAGGGTTTGCAATTGTGGATGTAAGATCTGTCCCTCCTGCGGAGAGAGCAGGGTTGGGGTCTGGTGTAGGTGCCAGGGTGGTACTGTTGTCAAGCTGTGCAGGAGTGGGTACCAGTGCTGGCGTGGCCAGTCCGGGGAAATCAGAATTGTCCTTGGCCTGTCCTGTTTTATCTTGAGTAATACTCTTAAGAGAAGGGGTGGGGGGAAAGGCATAGATTGATAGGTTTTCCCATTGAAAGAATAGGGCATCCACTTTCCAGGCCCTGTTGTGAGGATTCCTGGTGCAGTATTTGCTGAGCTGGTCGTTGTAGGAGGAGGCAAAGAGATCCTCCTCTGGGGTGCTCCATTTCTGAATCAGAAGGTTGAAGGTGCTAGGCTCCAATTTCCACTCGTGTGGGTCTAGGAGATTTCTACTTAAGTTGTCTGCCAGTGCGTTTTGCTTGCCTGGCAGGAATTGAGCTTGTAGATGGACTTGGATGTCCAAGGCCGTGGTCCACAGGGCCATTGCTAACCTGCAGAGTGGGTAGGAATGGATCCCCCCCCCCTGCTTGTTGATGTACCACATAACTGTGGTGTTGTCTGTTTTTTCAGCAGTTGTCCTGGAAGGAGTAGGGATCTGAAAGCTGTCAGGGCATTCTGTACAGCTATCATCTCTTTTTGGTTGATGTGCAGATGAATTTGACTTGGGCTCCAGTAGCCCTGAATACAATTGTCAGCCATATGAGCCCCCCCATCCATAGTCTGATGCGTCTGTGGTCAGGCTCTGGGTGACATGGGGTAGAGTGAATGTCAGTCCCTTGTTGTGATGGCATGCTTCTGCCTCACCAGAGGCCTGCAAATTCACTGAAGCGGGCATCAGGGGCTGCAAAGGCGCCTCACTAAGTACCAGCGGACTGGTGACTAGCTTAACAGAAGCGTGGTGGCAGTTTTTGACCTATGCGGTCTGTCTCTGTCTTTATCCTTACATTTTTTTCAGAAAATCGGTAGTCGGATAGCTTACCAAAGCCATTTCAGAATATGGAGATAGACAGCGAAAGAATTTAGCGACAAAAAGAGTCCGACGACAAATGGTTCGGGTGTTAAACAAGGCACAAAACTGACAGCGAGGGATGTCGTGGTCTGGGCCTAAACAGGTGACACAGTAAGAGTGAAAATCTGTCAGGTATTTGCTTTCTATAGGCAAGACAATTGCTAACTTTTTCTGATAATGGATGGAGCAAGAAAAAAGGATCCCCAACAGGGTACTTAGCTTTAGAAGACTTCAGGATTATTCAACAAAAGCGAAAAACTTCAGGTAGCAGCCGACCGGCACTTGTGAACTGCTTCTGCTTCGGGCTCCTCCTCAGCAGGAAAAACTGATGTAATGGCGTCGGCTGCCTGTTTTTATACCCCTGATGACCTGCCGTCACTCCAGAAGCGACAGCATCTGATGCAGAAATACTAAGTCTCTGGTATTCGGGCCGACTGAGGCTACCCTCAAGGCACAGATGACCCAAGTGTGATGACTTCAACAGTGAAACACGAAGAACATCAGCTGGTTCAAAGGGGACCCAAGTCAACTTATCTAGTACAAAATGAAGACCAAGGAGGTGGACTGGTTTCCTGAGAGGATTCAAGTGCAGGACGCCTTTCAAGAAAAGTTTAACCTCCAACCTAGAAGCCAGAGGAGGGGTCAATGGTAGGCAAGCAGATAAAGCAGAGCAGTGGACCTTACTAGAAGAATAAGAGAGACCACTGTTAAGTAACTCACACAAGTAAGATAATACCAAAGGAATATCTGCCCTAAGATGGTCCTTTTTCACATTTTGGCTCCAAGTAGAAAATCTTGTCCACTTGGAAATGTAAGATTTCCTGGTATTGGGTTTCCTGGCCTCCTGCAAAACCCGAAGTACGTCCTTAGAAAAAAGGTGCCTAAAAGGAATCAGAAGTTGATGACCCACACAGTCAGATGAAGGGTTGACAAGTGTGAAAGAATCACAGATCCCATGTTCTGAGTGAGTAAGTCCATCCAGTGAGGCAACTTGTAGTGATAGTCCTTGGCTAATTGCAGAAAAGAGGGAACCAATGCTGTCTTGGTCAAAATGGGGTCACTAACAAGATTTTTGTTTTTTCCTGTTGAATTTTCAACAGGACTTTCTGAATCATGGGGAAGAGGTGGAATGCATAAAGAAACATCCCCTTCTATGAGAAAGAAAGGGCATCCACCTTCCATGCCTGAGGGTGAGGGACCCTGGCACAGAAAAGAGGAAGTTGTCTGTTCTGGGGGGAGGCAAATAAATCCATCTCTGGAGTACTCCACTGGTGAACTAGGACCAGGAACACATCCCTGTGAACCATCCACTTGTGGGATGGTGTCATGGATCTGCTCAATGCATCGGCCATCAAGTTCTGAGCAGAGGGAAGGTACACAGCCTGCAGTATGACTTCATACCGAATAGCCAGCTCCCACACCTTGACTACCAGGCGACAAAAGATAAGTTTTTTACCTCCTTACTTGCTTATGTACCAAAGGACTGTAGTATTATCTGTGAGAATATTGAGAGGGGCTGGTAGAAACAGAGGATGCAATGCTTGCAGGGCTAGAATCAAAGCTCTCATTTCCCTGACATTTATGTTCTCTTTTCTCGGAGAAGGAGACCATAGTTCCTGCACTTTTGTGGAAGCTAAGATCGCTCCCTATCCTAAGTCTGAGGCATCTGTAAAAAGTTCCTGCACTGGCTGAGGAATTAGAAGATGCAGACCTGGATTCAGACTGAGTTGTTGCATCCACCATCCTAGTTCTGTCTTTAAGCAAAGAAGAAGGGGAATGGCAGTCTCCAAGGGATGTGCATGCTGAGACCAAATTGTTTTCAAAAAACACTGGAACTTCTTCATGTGAAGTTTTGCAAAGGGCAGATGGGAATTATGGCGGCCATGAACCCAAGAACTCGGAGGAACTCCCTGGCAGTGATGGAAGAAAGAGTTAGAAGAAATTCCATGAAAGTCATGAGAGACTGAGCTTTCTCTGAAGAAAGAAACACCATCATCAAATATGTCCTGAACCTGCACCCCAGAAAAAATGAGATCCTGACTGGGAGAAAGAGAAGATTTTTTGAAATTTGTTGTGAACCCCAAGCTTTGAAAAAAGGGAATAGTAAGATTTAGATGTTGGAGTAAGAAGAGCTGGACTGCTGGCCAAAAACAGCAGGTAGTCAGGTAAGGGTAAACTTGAAGGCCTTTCAGTCTTAAGAAGGCAATGGCTGGGGCCAAACACTTTGTGAAAATCCTGGGGGCAGTGAAAAGACCAAAAGGCAAGGCAGAGAACTGAAAGTGTCAAGAACCCACTGAGAAATGTAAGTATTTCCTGAAGACAGAGTAAATAGGGATATGCAGGGTAAGTATCCTTGAGATCCAGCGAGACTAAGAAGGCTTGAGAAGGCATCAGGGAAATAAGAGACTGAAGGGATAGCATTCTGAAAGAGGGCGCCACCAGGAAGGTATTAAACTTTGAGAGGTCCAAAATGCGTCTCCAGGGACCCTCTTTTCTTGGAACCAGGAACATCCTGGAATAAAATCCCCTTCCTTGCTGTTGTGAAGGAACTGAGAGAATGATGCCTTGAAGACAGAATCGAGATAGCAGCTGTGGAAACAGATGAAGATGGTCTGAGTGAGGTTGAGGAATCCCCTGAAAAGGGGGAAGAGACTTCCAAGTCATGAAATACCCATTTTGAATAATGGAAATCACCTAAGAATCCTGAGTTATCTCCTCCCAGGCTGAAAGAGGAAGATTGTGAGAAAGGGGAGTATGACTTGGAAGCTTGTGATGATTGTCGCAGAGAGCCTGACCTGGGCTGAAAGAGCTGTAGCGGAGATGAGGCAGAAGGAACAGCTTTAGATTGTGGTGGTCTTCTAGTAGCTTTCCTTGGCCTAGAACCCAAGGGTACTGAAGAAGAGGCAGACCTACAAGGTTTCCTAATGAAAGGAGTCTTAGGTGGAAAGTTTCTATGACATTTAGGCACTGGAGAACAAGTGTTTTAAGTCTTGGAGATCCTTACCTTTTTCTTTAAGTGTCTTAAACAGATCAGCAGCAGCCTAAGTGCAAAGTTATTCAGTGGGGCATCAAGCAATTTCGCCTTGATGTCATCTGGGAGAGCCTGTAGATGCAGCCAAGAGTATTTCCTAAGAACAGAAGCTGCAGATCTAGAGGAAGCCTCAAGTGCATCATAGCTGCACTTAATGGAGTGCCTAGTGACTGTGAAAATGCAGCTATAAGAGAAAGAGTCAAGGACTTAGCCTCAGAATCAGAAGCTGAGACACAGCCTGAGAAGCCTGAGATAGCAAAGCCAGGGAATACCTAGACATAAGAGTCTGGTAATTAATGGCCCCAATAGCTAGGGCTGAAGTATATACTTTCAAACCTAATCTTTCCAAGGTTATACACTTTCTTAGTCAGAGGGAAGCAATTTTGTGGAGGGAACTACTCGACAGGATTTGTCTGAAGAATTGGTCAGCTGAAGGACACTTAAAAAGAAATTTACAATCCTCAGGGACCTTGTAGAAATGGTCAGGTCTTTCAGGTGCTGGGGCCTATGAATCAGGAGTTTTAGATGAGGAAGCAAAATCATCAAGGAAGACTGGAAGCAATGGAGGGACAGCAGCAGGAGCAGGAGCCTCCACCTGAAGCAAATCATAATACCGCTTTTGCTCCTCTGAAATGTGAGAGGAATCCCACTAAAGAAATTCCCTCATCTTATTTACTGTTTCCCCAAAGGAGAGTTCCTCCATAGGTGAGTTCCCCCCAATAGACTCTTCCTCAGGGGAAACAGATTCCAAAGGGAAAGGAATCTGAGTGGAATATGCTAAAGAGTCTTCATCTGAGGAAGACCCCTCTGAATCAGAGTCCTGGGATTGGAATAGCAAGGAAAGACTCTTGAGAACCCCAGGTCAGCACAGGCGAAGAAGAGAAAGCAGGACCAGGAATAGGAGATGGAGAAGCCTGAAGCCTAAGGGCCATCAAGCTCTTAATAAGGCCCTGAGAAAAAAAATTCCCAGTGCGATGTAGGGGTGAAAAGTACTATAGCATGTCTAGTCTTTTGTCTCTTTTTGTCTGGCTTTTCTAATGCAGGAACAGGGACAGATGTAGGCCTAATGGCTGGTGATTCTTGCTGTGAAAGAACCGGAGCAGCTCCTGAGTCCTCCTAAGCATCCGTGTTGTACCAAATCTTCCGACCCAGATAATTGCAAACCCTTGGATGTGCTCGGTTCCACACCCCTGACGTTTTCCAATAAGGTTCCCGCCAGAGGAGCGTACCTACTCTCTGACAGTACCGCCGGGTTTTCACTAACCTCAAGGGATACGTCAGAGAGAAAAGTCACAGCCAAAGAGGATTCGGGCCTAGCCTTGGCTACCTTCCTCTTCACGGATGGCTCAGAAGAACTCGCAGAACCCTCCATAGATTCCCTAGCCAAATGTTTTAGCCTCCGATTCTCCAGATATAAATTAAGAGCGGACAGACAACTATGTAAGGTTTTAGGGAGAAAGGCCTGGCAAACAGAGAGGTATAAGGGAGTACAAAGCAAAGCTGCTGTTAAAAAGGGACAATTAATAGGGCATAGAAATTATTGCATGATAGCTACAGGAATCAGTCTGAAGTTAGAAGACAATGGAAAGACAGTTTAGAAAAAAAACAATGGGAAAACCCTGTAGGACTCCCAAGTATTCGAAGTCCAGATGGTTTAGGATTTTTACTTGGAAGTGTTTGCACGGGTATTTTTATACCTCAAGCAAACTGCAGAGAAATTTTCCTCATATAGATAGCAAATGCTGGAGGTGTGATGGGAGAGAGAGAATTAAATTACGTATTTAGGTGTTAATGTGGTGTGGAACATCACACCTGCAGCAGCCTATACACGTCTTGTATTCCAGAGTATTTTCTGAAAAATAAACTTAAAAAGGCATAAGATTAACAAATGTAAATATTTTGTGAACAATAAAAGCTATTAAAACTCTATAAATAGCAAAATTAACATTAACAAAGTATTATTTACCATGATAATAGTCATTGCATTCATAGTCATTCCATTAATATTGCAATATTTTACAATACACACAAACCCCAAATTATACTTTTTGAAAACTTTCACAAGCAAATTTTCACATCTTGAAAACTGGCCAACCTAGACATATATTGCTAGAAATTTTTTGTTAACCAGACATAAGCTTTCACATGACAAGAAATTCCTCTTTAAGTGAATGTTTGAGATATTTACAAAATATGAAACCATATGTTTAATTTTATAATTATCAATAAAAATACTGGATATCTCTCAAGATGTGCAACTTACAAGTGCAAATATCAAAGACAGTTTTCTTCAACATCACCTAAGGTTTCACCTATGTCATGCAACAGTTTGTAAGTCACTTGTTTTTTGAAGTATTAAGTACATATGGAAATATTACTTATTTTTATTATTATCAGTAAACAACTAGCAATAGTTCAGTATAGTGTGATGTAAAGCACCATTGACAGTCAACTGTCCTGTCTCCCACTCTGGTGTTTCACACCACACACCTCAATAACATGTAGGTCTCTCAGTTATGAATATATGCACATAAATATGAATAACAAAAGGGAAAATAAAGATTAATTTCTCCACTGCAGGACATCCTAATCTAACAATCTAAGTGTCATTTTGTTACTAACTCCTTTCCCTTTCGAATACTGCCTATTATTAGCTGGTATGTCACTAAAAGAAGCCAGGCCCCAGAAGTGTTCTGGGTTCCATAAAGAGGTACGAGTGTGAACTGGAAGTATACAGTAAAGGCGTTTTAAGCTTGAGCGAGTTAAAAAAGTACCAGGATACCCACCATGTGCATCCCTGATGAGAATTCCAAAACTACATTTTAAAGAGGTGTAAAATGTGACTTCTGCAGAAAGTTCCAGAGCCATGACTTTACAAGCTTGGATTTCAAATCGCTGAAGGCAAACAAGTATCAAAATGCTGCAAGAACACACAAGCATCAGGAAACAAAAATGTTGGCTGGTGGGGGGACTACCTACACATCATTTAACTGTAAAACTGCAACCAATACCAAGTTACAAGCACCATCTCTTCTAAAATAACAACTCTGACTTCTAGTATCACTACAGGTATTTCACCTATAAGAAGCCAAGATATGTCTTTACCTATAGCAAATACAACACTAATAGTGGAGTAAATGCTGAGCCCATAGCCTTTATTCAAGACGGAGATGGGAGTACTACTCCGGTCACACATACACACACACACACACACACACACACACACACACACACACACACACACACACACACACACTAGATATCTATATGGGAGGAGTGACTCTGGTTTAAACTTCCAAATACTGACACCTGTTTTGTCGACACACACTGGTCAACAACATAGATGAGCGATAGATGTGTGAGATGGACAATCTCCAGGGCTGAGGAATATGCCACTTTGCTGAGGGCTGTGTGATGTCAGAGTTAGCACACATAATTAGCAGGGACTATGGGGGCTTGCTTCCCTCCAAAAAATGATACTTTTGCATTTGTTTTTTTTAACTATTATCTTTGCATGCAGAGAGGATTTTTTTTCATGCATACATTCTGTGCTGATGACGTTTGTGTTGTCGATCTTTTGTGGTCGATATTATTTACATCAACATTTTGTTATTTCAATCCTAGTCACTACACCCACATATAGTATATACATAAAAAAAAAAAAATATATATATATATACATACACATACATACACACAAACACACACACACTCACAGTCACATACACATATATATATATATATATATATATATATATATATATATATACATACAAACACTTAAGCAAAGGTTAAATTCTCATCCACATGTGCCTTTGGATGACAGACTCCAGTACCACCACCCTAGAAACCACAGCTACTGCACTGTAGCCACATGTGATCTCATGTTTTCTCACCTTCTGCACATAGTAAATCAGCCCACAGATTTGCATCTTCAGGTTCGCATCTTTTATATCTGCATCCTCCTTAGGATTTCACTTTGCAATTTTGCTATGCCAGTTTGGTGGTGAATCACCCTGGAAGCTAGTGTACCTTATGTGTAAAGCTTTCTCTGAATATATCAATCATCCTGCTCTCCCTGCCAGCAAGGACAGTGCTGAGACTGGGTTGGATGCATTCAGGTACTGATGAGGAGAATGGCATTAGGTTCTTTTACAACTACAGGGAAGACTCCTGAACATTATGGAACCTTTTGGGTACCTTTGCTGCTCAAGGCGGACCATCTGTTTCCTGACATGCTTCCAAAAGGTGTCTTTGAATGCTTCCATCACTGACGGAACTGCTGTAGTCATTGGTTTCTCAAGACTAGAAAGTCTAGGTATCTCATTTTAGTGATGGACATCACCTGACCATCTGAAATGGTCCCTATTTCCATATGAAATATCCTTCTGGGGAGGCAAATTAAATGGTTTCTTCACCACTTGAGTTCCATCCAAGTAGGGAAGATAACCAAGAGGTACAGGCTATATCTTCTTCAACTTCCAAAGAGGACCGATTCCCTGGGTGGTGAAGATCCCTTTTTTCTCTCTTAATGAGATAGGTGCCCAAAGTGGAGGACTGAGAAAAAGCCTGTTGTGAGCTCTGACATATGGTGAAGAGCTTCTTGGCTAGTCCCTTAAAATTGCTTATAGCCAGCTTCATTTTGGCTCCTGGGCCCTAAGAGGTTTGCAAGGCAGTGGACACATTCTTGACAAACATTTGTACACTGGCATCACTATGGCTATACAGTGCTTTGATGACTTGCTATGATCTACTTGTCTGTCCCCTGGCCTCGATTCATGTTTAAAGGTTGGAATTACTGATGCTTTCTACTAGACTGCACCAACAGTTCAATGGCGAGGCCCACACATTCATCGTTCTGGCAGAGATTGGACCCCATGACCATGAAATTTCTCCATGAAATACAGCATAAACCCGCAGCAATAAAAACATGCAGATGGTGCAGGATGGTTGAGCCTTTTGATTACCTGAGGTGCATCTCCACATGGGCAGGAGTTAGCCAATGGTGAAACATTCACAAATCTATGACAGCCAGGCCAGCTGGGGACACGTTCACCTGTGGTTAATTGTCATTGACCCTGAATACTTGTGCAACAAAAATCCATATCAAAAACATCAGGTTCTATTTTAGAGGTATTTAGCAAGAATCTATTTGCTGCAACCCACGACTCCCGCAACAAGAAATACTATTAAAAGTCTATTTCTGGTGTTGTGTGTGTGTGTGTGTGTGTGTGTGTGTGTGTGTGTGTGTGTGTGTGTGTGTGTGTGTACACGTGTGTACACAAATCAACGCACCGTAGTAAGACATCACCTGTATATCAAGATAAGCCACAATATACCCTACAAACCACAGGGGCAAACGCTACATAGTTCCATAAGAAAGTATTCAGCAAGTTACAAAGTTGTCCCTTGATCTCAGCAGTCAGTTGATAAGTAAGATGTGATCATTTAAACACTGATCGATATCCTCCACAGATATGCTCATTCTTTGTTAACACAGAAATGTGGCTATTCCAAGAAACCATTGTCGGCTACACAAAATAATAAATGGATCCTTAAGGCATAGAATTAGCCAGATAATTTATAAATGAAAGTATAAAACTCTACAGCAAATTAGAAGAACTGTGTGTGCTACATTTCTGATTCCTGAAATTATATCCATAAAAAATCAACAAGAAAGATCATTGTGTTACATGATATTATGCCTGACATTTTACCTCAGTACCTCTTTTAAGATCCCAGCAGCAACTAAGAAAAACAAATTACAGTTATGTATTCTTTTCTTGCTAGATGTCTTGGTACATTTATGACTCACTGACTTCATATGACAACACTGACTCATCCTTATGTCTGTCACTTTTTAACATCTCCTCTCCTTATTCTTTCCTGTCTGAAAATCTAATAATCTGTTTCTTTCGGTATATAACCAGTTTTCTCCTCTCTCAGTATGCCTTCAAGCTTTGCAAACTTTCTTGTTGAATATTTGGTCCCCATGTCCATATACCCCTCTCAGGACTTTTTTTGTTTTGGAAATATTGCCAATTTATGTAGACTGTATCACATTGACAAAGTTTGTGGTCATAGGGGATAGGGGCCACTCTCTGCCAGAATGTCAGACTTGGACATCTCCTTTATGTAGGACTGAGAAGAAGCCTGTTAGAAAAAAGCTCCTTGGCTAGAAGTAAGGCAGTGGACATACACTAGACACACACATGGGCATCTGGAGACTGAGTCAAGCAAGCAGTCATCACCCTCACAAGATGCTCCTCTGCTGTATGCTCATGCACAGCGCACTGTGGCATCTTGATTGTGAACTGCCTTAATTCCTAGTAGGCTGAGCTGTTTTAAGCTAATTATGATGTGACTGTGGAAGTTATTTTGGCCCTATGTTCTGCTTAATGCAGCTTGGAACCCAGGTTTATTAAATGCTGTCTTGGTGTTCAGAGATCAGTAATTTTCTAATCCATTTAGACTTCTTATAGACAGGGTCTCAACACTTCCATGTAGTTTTAAACAGGCCTTGTGTATTGTGTTCTGAATAAGTCTGCATTACACTTCTCCAGTCTGGCTAACTCTCTCCCAATATCTAACCTTTGCTTTATTAACAGAATTATTGAGAAAATAGTTCAGGTAAATATGTATTTGTATCTTACTTTTCATGATCGCTTGGGTGTATACTGGTCTGGTTTTAGCTCTGCACATACCACTGAAAAATGCACCTACTGTTGTCTTTTACAGTGCTCAAGCTGCTTGTCCTTTACCCCTGAGCACTCCACGGATTGAGACTGCTGTTAATTCATCAGGTAGTTAATAGCTTGTTTGCAGGGTGTCACAGGGCTTCAGCCTTGTCCCATTATTATTCAGTGAGTGTGCATGTGCTACCCATCAGAAATGTCATTAAAGGAAGAGGTACCGAATATCACTGATATGCTAATGAATGTCAGCTATAACACCTCTCACTGTTCTCAAAAGTATGCATCGGAATTTACTGTCTTTGAAGACTTATTGGAGGTTATTCATTCCTAGATGAATGTCACTTGGCTTGAACTCTATTCATCAAAGACGGAGGTACTTCTAGCACATGTATGTGCACTCTACTCACATTTTATGGTTAGATCAGGTAGGACATTGTGTGTGCAAACTATAACGTGTGGTACTTGACAACTCGCTCACACTGAAGGGCCAAAAGTTGTCTGTTAGGTTACCTTATTACCAACATACGTTTATCTTCTGGACTGAGGACTTATTTCCATCATAGGTCTTACCAGAGCTGTTCACACAGTTATTTTTTTAGAGTAAATTACAGAAATCCACATTACATTAGGCTTAACAATGGTGACCTTAATGCCTTCAGCAGGTGCGGAATTCTGTTGCCAGCATAATGAATGGTGTCTTGAGCATTACCCATATCGATGTGTGCAGAGACTCTACAAAGGCCACCCTATACAGTGAGGTCTTTCCCTTAAATTTCTTCTACTCTGGAACATTTCTTATTACCTGGGAAGCACTACACTTATAATGCTAAAAAGAGTTTGCTTTTTAATTCAGCATTCATTTTTTAGCCATACTTTATTGTGATTCTATTAATTTGCTGTTTTAATGTTTACTCAGTGTTTAGGTTTAAGCACCTAATTCAAATAAAGACTGAAGATGTAATAATCTTAATGTAACCACTAAGTGTGATCCTCCTCTTGTAGTGGGGGCACTCTATTGGTCATTAAACACTGGTCAACTGGTCAATACAAATATAAGAACAAACAGGTGTAGTAGGTGGAGGAATGTATCCCCTATCTACACCTCCTAATCTCCCTTCAGGTACCTTAGCACTGCCTAATTCACACCTAGCTATGTGCATCTGTTTCCTCAACAAGATGTCTCATACTTTTCCCTCCCATCCTGACATTTGGCACACAAGTAACTGAACCTTGGGCAACTGAAATCATCCTACTTAAAAAAAAAATAAATACACTCTTTTAGCAGTTAGCTAAAACTATTTTGGAGTGGATCAAGAATACAACCAATCATCATTCTATAAAGAGTTTATTGAGAATATTAATGTAGATACTAATACATTTTCTCACCACAGCCTTCAGCACAAAACCCACTCAAAATCAGATTACTGTGCTACTTTTTACTTCAGGGCAATAACTTTCAAAACAATATATAACTGGTCAGGAAAATTCTTAAATAAGTTCATCCCTAACCACTATGCTTCCCTTTCTTCCTTTGTTTGCACAGCTGCACCACAAGTTTCCAAAACTCTAGTACGTTTCTTTCATTTTTCCTTAACTAGACGTACACCTCCTACTTTAAACATACCACTGTTACACCTCTCCCAAAAACCACAGGGCCAAAAAATCCACAGGACTTCCAACCCACTGTTAATCTTGTATAATTCAATTATTTTAAATCAGCATCCATCATCAGCTTACGAACTACATTAACAAACTATGGTCTAATTTGTGACTCACAAATGGTTTTTTGAAAAAACATTATATAGTTACTGCCATATATTCAGCTACTAATATGATTTACTCAAATCAAGGTAAAGGTTAACTAGCAAGTGGAATATCTGTGGACCTTAAATGGAGGCTATTCAGTATGCTGACCATAATCTTATCTTGGAAATGCTGCATTTATTACATTCTGGGGAACCAGCAATAAAACAAGTTAGCGTCTGTCTCATAAATGAAACCTTCAGCATCATGTCAGATGAGAATCTCTGTGCCACAGGAATATCTGCAAACAGTGTTCTTCAAGGCTCTGTATTGGGGCTGTGACATCTCACCTCTGGGCCAATGATCAAGGAGCCTCAATCCTCACTACAGACATCGGTGAGGGATGTTCACTTGGAACAAAAATATACACACAGCATTTCCAAATGCAACTCTCTTCACCAAGCGCAATTTCCCTTAACATCACACAGGGAACACACTCCCATCATGGGACTAGGTTTCTCTTTCTCTTTCCATGCTCCAAATAAGACTGCCCAATGACACAGCTGTAGAGTTGAGTCCTCAGCAGAGTATTCCAAGCCAAGTCCTCCACCACCATCTCTGTGAAACCAATGCTCTGTGTCCCTGCCCCAAGTAGTTGACACATTTTTTACATATGATTTTCACACACCCACCTCAGGGAAAGGCTGGCACAGAATTACCAGTTATGCCCCTTTTGCCCAGACTATAAGATAAATATTGCCACCAGAACTCTCCAAAGCCAGCTACTCTAAGGCTCTTATAAGAGTACCCAATTACACTGAGTAGTGTTTGACCAATGCAGCAAGGCTTTCAGGAGAGGCCACAGTGTCACCAAATAAATACAAGTACTCTCAAAGGTTAAAATATTCCTTAAAAGACCAGTCACAATGAAAAGTTTAAATATATATATATATATATATATATATATATATTTATATATAAAAAGAACATGAAAATGCTAAGTATCTATTTACAATAAACACTAGAGTTTCAGTCACATGAACTATTAAAAATAACACAGATGGATAGATTCACATAGATACAGAAAAACAGTACTTAGCTAATCTCACTATATTTTCCTGACTGATCTAAAGACTTACTATTCCCTGGTTACTTACTACAGCAAGGCAAGATGAAGTGGGTGAGTGGTCTTCCTTCTTGTCAGGTTTCACAAACAATCTGCCCTGAGACTTCTGTCTCATCTAGTATTAAAACATCATTTCAGTGCTGGGATACAGAATGACGTCACACATATCTGGTCATCTGACGTCTGGTTCCCACACTACCCCCTTTACTAGAAACTGAACCATAATCTAGCATATATATGTCATTATACACACACATAGAGCTTTGCTAAAATGTGTTATAGAATCTGGAAGCTATAAAGCCATTTCAAAAACTTCCTCCCTTCCAAGGTAGCAATTAGTTCACCCCTAAGGACAATAGAGTAGGAGTCCTAGTCCTGGTTTTCATATACATTTTGTCTTTGGCTACAACCAGAACTGTAAGATACAATCTTTATGGTCTAAACCAGGTAATTTAATTTCTGACTATTTTTCAAAGTTAGCTGGATTGAGATTAACCTCTTATTTTCCAGTATCCTCCGTTACAATATATTAATTTCAACAGTTACAATACAGTCTGACACAAATGTATTTCTTTTCTGTCTAGCAAGACCCAGTGTTGGTACATTTTTAACACAAGCAGCTTTACAAATACATTTTCAACACAAGCACCTGTACAAATCAGTTTGATATACAAATGACATACAAATCTTTACAAAACTCCAGTTATCTGTGCTAGCATATGCTACACATCCATTGCTCTATTTCTCCTGGCATAGTTGGCAATTCCTCACATCACAGGGGACCATTACTTCTTTCCCTGTTAAGAAATGGCCTTACTTGTGTAACCTCATCTAAAGCACATTATTCTAGTACTTGGGTATGAACTCTGCTTACACTCCCTTGAAATAAAGCTACAAAACTATTTCAAACTTGGTCTCACTGGGTTAAAGAAAACAGACTCTCAATAAACACTAAGAAACTGCTTACATGGTAATATGGC